>NW_026570567.1:0-40732 GCF_019649055.1 Paramacrobiotus metropolitanus | reverse complement strand
AGTTCGTCCGGTCATCGGGCAAAAGTTTCCAACATTCGCACAATAAATCGTAACTGCAAAAATAAAATGGCCGAAAGTCACGGTCAACATTTTATTATCTAATTTGCAGCTCAGAAATACAATAAAAGTACGCAAAACTGCTCTCGAGATGATGGTAAATGCTGAAAAATACAAGTAATTATGATATCCTACTACCACGCTTCTATATTTTAAAACGAGTTTCAATAATTTTTTAATTCGTTTGAGCAGTTGAAAACATTTAGGGAGGTCTGGATAAGTGTAAAGAATAAATTTTTATGGTCATGCGCGTTTACATGCAAAATTATAAGAAGGCTATAAATTTTGGCACACCTGATCGCATTTACACTTTTTGGAGTTTTGTTACCCTCAGGATGATAAATCCGCAACGGGGTGATTCCTACCTTACATTCTGTAGCACGTAGCAACGACTGTTATGTTTATGTATTGTCAGCTGATGCAGTTCGATATGCGGAGTCAGTATGCGATAGTAGCGAGCTCGCCAATAAACTAGTAATTCACGACAAACTGGCGTGAAGGATGAGATACTAAAAACTCTTACGAATTTATCACGCGCTGATTCACGACGATGACGGACGAAACGACGCTTCCTATCCTGTTAAAGTTCGAGCCCAACAAGATGGCGTGGATGTCTTGGAGGTCACGGTACCAGAACTTCATTAAACTCCAGAAGGTCACCGACGAAGAGGAGCAGAAGGGTTCTACTGGATTCATTAGGTGTGGAAGCCTATGAAATGGTACACGCTATGTGCCTGCCGAACGATCCAGCCGACAAGACACTCGCGAAGTTCTCGCTAAACTCGAAAGGGCATACGTGAAGAAGACACTGAAATCCACCGAATGGGCCAAGTACTTTGTACTGAAGCAGGATACGGGCGAAACTCTTTGGATTTCGCAATAAACTCCGCAAAAGGCCATCCTGTGTAGCTTTCCGGCAGACGTTCTGGAGGACAACATGAAAGCGACCTTTTGAACGGGCTGCAGGAGAGGCTACCAGGCGACATCTGATGTCGAAGGACTACGACACACTGGATAAAGCTCTGGAGCTGGCGGAACAGTTCGAGCTATCCCAGGCTAGCGCGAAGAAGGCGCCGGGCGGTGTGGATGTAGCAGGCATCAGTGGTGGGCTGAGGCGGAGCGGCGGCCAAAATCGTCAACGCGGAAATCGTCGTGGTATGGGACAGAGAGCGCGTGGCGGCGGAGCAGGCCAGGCCGCGGCGAGCAGTGGTGCGAAGTGCTACGGCTGCGGCAATTCGGGCCACGTCCGGGCAGACTGTTGGGCGAAAGATGTCACCTGCCGCAATTGTAACAAGAAAGGTCACATTGCGAAGATTTGCACTGCGCCCAGACAGAACCAGCAGCGTGGAGACGGACGACGCACAATGCTAGTCGAAGAAGAGTTCGACGTGTTGGCAGTGGAAGCTGCTGGCAGCCAGTCCATACGCATACCGCTGAAGTTGAACGGCACGCTAGTGTCAGCAGTGCTGGATACGGGATCGGGCGTTACCATCGTCACGGCGGAGACGTGGAGGAGGGATTGGTTCGCCGCGACTGTCACCGTATACGCAGCCGCTGAGGAGTTTCACTGGCCATGCGCTGACAGTGATCGGAACCGCCACAGTGGACGTACAACGCGCTAGTGTACGGAAGCAGTTGCCGGTGGTGGTAGTGGGCCGTGGTGGCGATGTGATCGGCCGCGACTGGATACGCGCCTTGGATTTGAGCCACATGAGCCTACGCGACCTGCAGGCCAGTGCAGTGTACAGCGTAGCCAGCAGTCTTGAGGAAGTCCTCGACCGGCACAAGGAAGTGTTTCGCGATGAGTTGGGTCACTGCAAGCGGTATAAGGCGCGTTCCATTTGAAACCGGGGCACGGCCAGTGTTCTGCAAACCCCGTACAGTGCCTTCGCGTTCAGAGAGGCGGTCGAGAAGGACCTGGAGCGTTTGGTGGAGCGCGCATACTCACTCCAGTCGAACACGCCGATTGGGCGGCGCCCATTGTGGGGACGCTGAAGAGGGCTGGAGATGTGCGAACGTGTGCCGATCTAGCACTGGTCTGAACGACTCGTTAGACGTTCAGAAGTATCCGCCCCAACGCCTGACGAATTATTCGCCAAGTTAAACGGCGGAGAGAAATTCAGTACCCTGGATCTCGCCGAGGCGTATGCCCAAGTGGAACTGGACGACGACAGTAAACAGCTTGTGGTGATTAATACACACAAGGGACTGTTTCGGTATAACCGACTGCCGTTCGGCGTCGCCAGTGGGCCCAGCATATTCCAGCAAATCATGGAGCAGATTCTCCATGGTTGCGAAGGCGTGGCCATATACCTGGACGATATCATCGTCACCGGCGCCACGGATGAAGAGCACCTGCGAAACCTCGAAAAGGTCATGGCGCGGTTGACAGAACACGGACTGACGCTGAAGCGCAGCAAGTGTCATTTCATGCAGCTGTCTGTGGAGTATTTGGGCTTCATCGTGACAGTCGTGGCCGCCACATTTCGAGAAATCGTGTGAAGGCGTTGCTGGATATGGGTCCGCCGAAGAACGTAAGTGAACTGCGCGCATTTCTCGGCATGGTCAACCATTATGCCAAATTCGTAAAGAATCTGTCAGCGAAGTGCCATGTATTCCACAACCTCCTGAAAGCTGACGTGACCTGGGCGTGGTCAAAACAATGCGAAGAGCAGTTTGCGGAGCTGAAGCAGGAGATTGCCCGAGCCACGTTCTTGGTGCATTACGACCCGGCGATGCCGCTGATTGTAGCAGCCGACGCATCGCAGTACGGCATTGAGCGGTGCTGTGTCATCGGTTCCCGGACGGTACGGAAAGACCGATTGCGCACGCATCCCGGAGCCTTAACGCCGCCGAGACCAGATATGGGCAGATTGAGAAGGAAGCTCTCGCCCTGGTCTTCGGGTGCAAGAAATTCCACCAGTATATTGCTGGGAGGAATTCACCCTGCTGACGGACCACAAGCCGCTGCTGAGCGTGTTTGAGGCCGAAAGGGATACCGGTGGTGACCGCGAACCGCCTTCAGCGCTGGGCGTTGATGCTGATGGCGTACAGTTTTGCCATCGAGTATAGGCGAACAGAAGAGTTTGGCCAGGCGGACGGGTTAAGCAGATTACCACTGCATTCCACGGAGCTGACCGAGTTGGGTAACCTGGGAATGGACAGCATAGTCAATGCTGTGCACACGGAGAACGCGGGACGGTTACCAGTGTCGGTAGAAACTGTGGCAAAGGAGACTTGCGCCGATGCGGAGCTCAGCATCGTTCTGGATTACGTCCAGACTGGATGGCCGAGCGTCGTGAGAGAAGGGCTGCGACCGTATAAGCGGCTAGAAAGTGAACTGGTGACAGTGAACGGGTGTCTGTGCTGGGGCACCCGGACGGTGATTCCGAAGAAGCTGCAAGCGCAGATACTGTCGTACCTGCATGAAAGCCACCTTGGAGCGGCAAAGATGAAGGGTGAAGCCCGCGGGTACTGTTGGTGGCCGTCCATGGACCGGGACGTGGAGCGGGTGTCCAAAGCGTGCCGTATATGCACTGAACGTGCTGGAGAAACGGCGAAGGTCCCGCTGTCACAGTGGCCAGTGCCCGTCGGACCATGGAGACGACTCCATGTTGACTTCGCCGGACCGTTCCATGGCACGATGTTGTTCGTCGTGGTCGACGGCATGTCCAAGTGGCCGGAAGTGGTCTCGATGCGACATGCAACCACGGACGCAGTGATTGAGGCTTTGCTGGACATGTTCAGCCACTACGGGCCATGTACTGAGATAGTGTCAGACAACGGCACACAGTTCACGTCCGAGCAGTTCAGCGAATTCTGCCAGCAATACGGCATTAGGCATTTTCGGACGCCACCGGGACATCCCCAATCGAATGGCCAAGCGGAACGCTACGTCCAGACGGTGAAGGACGGCGTCTCCAAGCTCATGGCCGACCAAAAGCGCCTGCCGGTTGCGCTGAGGAGTTCCTCTGGCGCTACCGTAACGCGCCTCACGCAACGACTGGGAAAACGCCAGCCGAGCTGTTTCTGGTCGGAAGATGCGCTCGACGCTGGATCTGCTAGTCCCTGTGCTGCTGACCACGGCAGAAAGAACAGGAGCGCCACCGCCGAAACTTCGACCAGCACACAAGGAAGAAAGACTTCCGGTTGGGTGATTTGGTCCTGGTGCGAGACTATCGCCCAAGCCGTGCAGTGGACTGGATCAGTGGCAAGCTGATTAAGCGCGAAAGCCGGCTGATTTGGGAGGTGCGAGCGATCTGCTGTGGAGGCGACATGCAAACCAAATACGCCCTCGATTTTGGTTGGAGACGCCGGAACACACGGAAGCAGATACCGGGAATGGTCAAACGGCCGTGGAGACATCGGTAACATTTCCTCCGACGAAAGTAATGGAGAAGACGGTCTCGCCTGCCAGAGCGCGCACGCCGACGTCACCAACGCAGCCGCAATCGGAGGTTAAACCACAGCCCGAGGTGATGGTACAGCCGGAAGTGAAGCCAACTTTTCCGCCCATCACACAGGAACTGACGCTGACGGCACCAGTCGCGCCGCCAAAGGTACAGCCGACAGTTCTACCATCCGGTAAGGTGAAACCACCGAAAGCTGCGAAGCCTGCACAGCCACCGGAGGAATTACGCAGAACTGGAAGAACGAACGCCGGAAAAGCCCCAAAACTGTTGATAAATGAAATGTAATATTTCTTTTTTATTTTGTTGATGGTTTTATGAGTGGGCAACCCACTGGGGGAGATGTAGCACGTAGCAACGACTGTTATGTTTATGTATTGTCAGCTGATGCAGTTCGATATGCGGAGTCAGTATGCGATAGTAGCGAGCTCGCCAATAAACTAGTAATTCACGACACATTCCGGGATAGCACATTCTGAGCCTTGCCGCGCCAATCCAAAGTCGGATATTTTGGCCACATTTCCCTCACAAATGAGGATATTACGAGCGGCCAAATCTCGATGAACGATGGACGAAGCACTGAGATACATGACTGATCTGGGTGGCATAAGGAAGCAGAGTTTGCGTGGACAAAAATATTTCACCATATACTACTCTAAAAGTGAATACGATTATTGTTCTTTCAAGTTATTTATTTCATCTCGATAAGTACAGTACATGATCTGTATTCTGTACATATACTGTATACATGTAGGTTAGTGATGGACCGGAGAATACACGACTAAGGCACAGTGAAGACTGGTTCCGGCCTGTACGGTATCCTCCTCAAATGCATGCTATGCTATTTCCAGTCAAAAAATCCTTCCGGCGAATTTCCGACTTTTTCGATAGCAGTTTTTCCTACCTGCTACAAGTTCAATTCACGTGCACCACACTGTGTAGTGTGTATACAGCACTCGTAGCCTAAAAAGCCAGCCGCACTATTTCGACTGCAAATGAGCTACAGTACATACAAACCGATACAATAAACTACTCGAGCAGCGTATTGTGATCTTTCATAAGTGCGCCGCTGTATTGAAGTGATATTAATTATATCACCGGCAGCTCTTGGTCAGTACTTCCGAATTTCTCCTTCGTCTAATATCGCTACTGTTTATAATACGCTGGTGTGATTAATTAAACTTCCGTTGGCGAGTTAAGAACACTTATTGCCAGTTCTGTTTTCCTCTAACATTTAACAAAATTATTAGCAGCACTTTGGTTAGTTTGATCGCGCCCTTCACAAAAAATCTTGCAAAAAATAAGATTTCTGAAGTAATAAATAGTAGTATTCCTAATCGTAGTCCTCTAATTACTTTAATTGAATGAAATCCTTGAATTGATGGTTTGTAGAAGATATTCAACGCAGTAATGGAGTGGCTGATTAAGCAATAAATTGTAAATAAATTTTTCTTTAGTTTTTTATTTGATTTTTTCTACGTGAAGTGAAGTCCAAGGTATATCCCTCGCGAGTCTTCGCCGACGATGTTTTGCAAACTTTCTCTGATCTCAACAAATTCCGGACGATCTTTGGGTGATAGTTGCCAGCACCGAGTCATGAGTTTGTACCTATAAATCAGAATGCACTACCTGAGTGACCAGGCTATTTCTGCTTGACGCAATCTACAGTCATGTCATTTGAAAGTTTTTCGTACAAAAGCGTACATAACCAATGGGCAAGTTGGTGGCATATCCAGACGGAATCCGCCCCTCAATGCCGCTAGGAAGTCACCAATAGTGCGTCCGCGAATGGCCTGCGTGCCAACATAAGGTTCCACGCCTAGACTGAATATCTCCCACACCATTATCCCGAAAGACCAAACGTCTGATTTGAGAGAGAATATTCTTTCCGCCATGGCTTCGGGCGGCATCCAGCGCACCGGCAGATCCTCCTACAAGTGCAATAGCTGTATGTGTTCTATTTTACCTGCGGTACAACGTAATTTGAACACATATCAAAACATCAGCATTTTAACAACATCAGAATCTCATTAAACTTTTCCTTTCCTTCCATCGTTCCCATAACAGATGCCGCGGTATCACGCTGAATCTCTAGTGACAA
Organism: Paramacrobiotus metropolitanus; assembly: GCF_019649055.1. Taxonomy (NCBI): domain Eukaryota; kingdom Metazoa; phylum Tardigrada; class Eutardigrada; order Parachela; family Macrobiotidae; genus Paramacrobiotus; species Paramacrobiotus metropolitanus. The sequence goes on along the minus strand of NW_026570567.1, from coordinate 34,165 downwards.
TCTTTGCCGTAAAAATTCATGGGAACGGGTTTCGCCTGTGTGTTGCTCCAGTCGTTTGCCCAGAGCTTTGGTAATTGCGATAGCGGACGGTCCCCAAGGGCCCATTGTTTCGAAAGCTATCGGTGCAAAAATGTATCTGCCGCTTAGGTACAAATAGAGCCGGTACTTGTTTTCTTCCGCTTCCACCGCCGCTGCGCCTGCATTTGCTGCGGTAGACTTGATGTGGGACGGCGCAACCGTGTCCACACAAGTGACATCCCACGCTAAAGCATGTTCCTCTCTGCCAGGCAAAGGTTGTGCATCCATCGGGGCGTCGTTCGGACGTATGCGACGTGCCACGTGGCTCCGGCATTGCCGGAATCCCAGCTGAAACGAGAGCGCGGCATACTATGTTGTTAAGCCCGCCGTGACGTGGATGTCTACCAGCTGAGAATGCACAAGACAGGCCGTGGTGTCCGTACTTATCGACGTGTTTTAGGCACTTCATACAATCGTGAGGCTCGCATACTGCAACTCCCAATGGCAGGCCCACAGATATTTTAAGAGTGTCGTCGTCCAAAAGGTAACCAATGTGAGCAGAGGGTAAAGCATTTAACCAGATGCCGGCTGTATACGAAGTTACGAACAATGTAGAGCGTGACGGCAATGAAGTATCGGGTTGGCGGTTTGTTGTGAAGACTGAGCGCGGCGACATTACTATTACATTACTGTCCGATATTAAATTAAATTACTGTCCGTTGATATCGTACCTGCATGTCATCAGAAACGTATTCGGTTCCCGGCCGGGACATCCCAAACCCGGCTACTTTGGCCACTTCTCCTTCGAAAAGAAGGATATTGCGAGCCGCTAGATCTCGGTGTATGATACGTTGGTTGCTTAGGTACTCCATGCCTCGGCTGATTTGATACGCAAAGCGCAACAGCGTATGCGTCGAAGGCACACGATCTTCCGGCGCGACATTCTCGAGAGATACGGAGCCCAGAACAACATCTTCCTCAGTCGATTGGGTTGTAGGACAATTCTGCCGCGGAATAATATTTCCACTTGAATCCACCAGGTTAGTAAAAGCTACCCGGCAACGTTTTCGCAGGAAATTTGTTAGGGATCCCAACGCAGAATATTCCAACAGTATCAGAACCTCGTCTTGTACAAGCATCAAACCATAAAATTAATTAGGATTACGCCAGCAAAACGACACCCAGAGTTTTCCAGCATATACCTGTTAATACAGCTCCAAGTGCCTGGATGATGTTTGAATGGCGTCCAACATTGGCTAAAGTTTCAAGTTCGCGAACGAGTGGCCGAACATGTGAAGGGTTATTCGGCAATAGCGCGCTCTTTACCATAACCTTTCTTGCGTTCGGGCCTTGACTTGGTGGACAAAGACCGACAGCGTATCCGTCCCGCGTGATGTTTGTGGCAGTGCTCGCCAGGATATTCTCGGCTGAAAAAAAACCTTTGTAGGAGTAACTGATTGCTTTTGCATGCACAGAGCGCACTAACTGATAAACGGGAAAATGCCCGGACAGATTACTAGAGTAGAGTTTTGACTTTAATCATTTGAAGCTGCCCTACACGCAAAAAAAGGTTGAAGGAGGCTACAAGTCTACATGTGTAAGCCTCTTGAACGTCCTGACGTCTTAAACGTCCGACATACGTTTTGACCAACAAACCATCCAAAACGTCCTAGAGCCGCAAAATCCTCCGCCGTACGTTCGGGATGGAAGCAGGCAGCAAAATCAGACTGGGCTATTTGCTGGACCGCTAGACGGTGTACCCGTCCAGGGCTAGTCGGTATTTTTGCGTTTTCATATTTCGTAACTTACCCAACTGCAATCCGACCGAAGGAATGATTAACGGACGAATACGGGGATGCGATGTTAAATCCCTCACAATCAAGCCGTAATCCAGCTGCGATATATCGTGTAAGCGTTGCGTCGAGCTTAGAAAATGAGTGCTTTGAGGAAATGTCCCGTCATAGTGACCAAAGCTTTTGGCTTTGTATCGTCGAAATGCAAGCCAGCACAGCACAACAGCGGCCGTTAGGGCGACAATGGGGAGTACGATTCCCAAAGTGAGCGGCACAGCAGAAACTGAAAAATTTAGGGATTAAAATTACTGACGGTCGATTGTCTTAGGTGCATATCCCAAATGGGGCGAATGACAGAAGATAGTGATAGGGCTTTTTAATGTAATACTGTAGTACTGCTCTCGCAAAATAAACGGTAATGTTACGCTGACCGCCTACCGTATTCGGGACTCCCCTCAAACTTTTGCCAACCTATTATTTTTCTTAATTTGTATTTCACCTTTAGGCATTCATACTTCGGAAATTTTGAGTAGAAACTACGCATTCGCTTGCGAAAAGACGGGAAAGTTGGAAAACAACCTTTGATACCAACAACTTAATTTCAATTTACTTCAGTTACATAAAGTTGCAGCTATGTTTTTCCTTTAGACATAACATGTAAAGATCTCTGCGCGGAACCCTTACATTTAACCTCAACCGTTATTATTAAACTGCTAAATTTATTAGAAACCGTCGATTTTCGAATTTCCGCTTTTTCGTGTCGAGAAAAAGCTTCTTTTTAAAATGTTGGTTTTTAAGCTTTTAATCCAAAACTCCCAAGGCGTGAGCGATTGCAGTTGCCGTACAACGTACAACCCAAAAAAAAATTTGCCGGAAAAAAAATGAACAACTCCTAGCATTACGGTCGGCCCTGATTGTAAATGCGGTTGATTGTAAATAAGTACCATTAAACAACTTTTTACGTGAAAGTCGAGGCCTGAATTCCCAGATTTCCTGAACGCAAAAAAACGTGATTTACGTTTTACTGCATCCGTAGATGGGGAGCGTTTTTGCCGTACGCTAACATAGTCCACGCGAAACTCGTCAGGTAGGTTGTTATTTGCAGTTGTAGTGTTTTCAGGAAGTCGAGGGTGTATTGACAGGCGGACGTACATTGTCGGCCACGTGGACAGTCCCGGAACCGTTAAATTCAGGGCCCACCGTTCATCCACGTACCATTCTAATTTTTCGCTGGTCCACACCAGCTTATGCGTGTGGAAATCGAGAGATAGGTCTTTATCGCTGCAAACGACCGTGAGCTAGACACCCGATACGCATCACGGTGAAAACAAAATCGCCTTACTTGTAAAAACCATAAGACCTCCTTCTAGCTTCGTTCCTGTCTACATAATCTACGGAGCCCCGCAAATTCTTTGAGGCGGACGATGCGCGATATCCCACATATAAAGACGGCTTAGGAGGTACCGCGCAGCTTGCATTTGATGTAAGCGTACGCTCGCAAGCGTACAGACCGATTAAGACATCAGATCCATATGCGGGGAATTTCGCCCGCACTGTCATCTCGCCGTACTTAAACTGAAACTGCCATAGTGTACTCGCGATGAGGGAAGTATACACGGTATTCGAGTCGTTCCGCTTCCCCACTGCACGTAATCGCAGCTCTCCGTTCAGCAGACGAATATTTTGCCGGTCCGCCGGTGGATACGTGAGAGGAGGAAGCAATTTATCTATAACCTCCCAGTCCAAGCCTAACATATCGCCGTTGAAGTCATCGCGGAACACTTCCACCATTTCGCTGGTATCCGTGGAATCAGTGTGTGTCTCCTGGACATCATGGTACACCAAAATGCTGATGATCAACAAGCAGAACCGGATACACCAACTCATGCTTATTGTCGAGAAGGATCTTTGTTAGGTTTTGTTACTATTTAGATACTGCTTCCATTTGGCTGCTTGTTGTATAAAGATGACTGCAATTAAACATCCATTTTAGCACATGAAAATTGGGGAGGCATCTGCACCGTACGCACACCTGCAGTCTGTGCTGACTCGGTTGTCGGTGTTTTCAGACAGCTAGAGCAAGTAATGAACAAAAACGAAATCTCGACGGAAAAATATTGCAGCAATAACGATGTATGTAGTTATCCGTACAGTCACTGATTTGTGCGCTATCATGGTGATAAATGTGGATATGGTATGTGCGACGTCGTACGTGTATCGTTTACAGCGCAAAGAAATTTCCCAAGGGCAGTAAAAACCACCCGTGTTCGTCACGTTAACGCTCCTTCATTACAGTATTTTTGTCGCCAGCGGCTGTTATAACATCCAGTGCAAAATTTGCTTTTAATACCATGCCGACCGTACCTAAAAAACGTGATTTACTTGATTTATGGTCTGTAATTTTCAGCTCACTTTGCTTTTATTTCATTAAAGTTTGTGTTACTGTACTTAGAAGCCGACGTAAAGGCTGATACAAAACGCAAACGCTAATTAAGGTAATGTGTATGGTGCAGACCTGTGCAGTTATTTTTAACTATTTAACGTAACGCGAGTTATTTTCGAGTTATCGAGTTATAACGTAACTCTGAAGCGTAACTCGTCTCCCCGAAAACTTAACTCTAGCGTAACTCGCTCAAAAATTGTATGTATTGTCTATGATAGCGTAACTCGCTGAATAACTCGAAACTCGGTTTACTTGCATTAATAGCGCAACTCGTAGCGTAACTCGCACGCTCCCTATAACTCCTAACTCTAACTCTGGGTCAGTTTTCCATAACTGCACAGGTCTGGTATGGTGTATTACAAATTCCATAGCAGTGACACTGTGTTGCTGTAGTCATATCTTTGCTATTTGCCCATTATTATCAATATATTTTGTGATGTGCGATATATTTCGAGCGCCGGACGTGCAACATGAATACAAAATGAAATCTGTTTGACAACTGCTGCAGCTAACCGTTCTTGTGACGGTACTGTCACAAGATTGTAAGCCCACAGTACCTAGGTATGCCTCTGGGCAAATTGACTCAGGGATTTTTCTGACAGCCTGAACAAAACTAACTGTGGTGCTTGAAAGTCGATATCAATAAGAGTAGCTTTTTACGATATGTACTGCCGCAGAACAGCAAATCTTTACATTTAACAAAAAAACATCCGCTTATAATCTTAATAAACATGGAAGAAATCAGACGGCAATTTGGCTATCTATTTTTTTTAATTCTTTGCATGTTTTCGGCCTCTGTTTACGCTGATATGGTAGAAGTTGACGTGTACTGGCGTCCCTTAGTACACATCGGTACTACTCTACTACTTCTACCCCTACTACTAAGGCTTAGGCTTTACTACAACTTCTACGCGAGTCATGACCCCGAGTCTCTACTCCGACTTCTCAGAAATCCCCAGCAGAGAACTTTGACCGCGACTTGCCATTTCGACTTGACCGCGCTTCGGTCAACGAGCTCAACCTATTGTTCTAGTGTACTAGCTGACCTCTTGTTCTCATTAGTCCACGTGTAAAGATGCAGCGGTGTATTGGTTAGATTCTAAATCCCTATTGTTCTCAGACCCGTACCTGCGCGTACGAAGAGCCAGCACTTGCGGTGCCCAGGGCTATATAAGGCGCTCGTCGCCCATTGTAATGTCAAGAGTTATAATCCCAACAAAAGTAGAGTCTTGTTACTCGATCTGATTAACTTCAGGCTTTTGCTCTGGTCTTCTCTTTCCAAGTGAGGCTGTTCAAACTGACCTCTGGGTGACCTTTCACCTATTGTCAGGGGTCATTCCTCTACTTCGTCGACGTGCATTATCATCTTCGGATAGTCTCGTGACGTAACAGGCTACTCACTTGATCCCACTTGTTTGCCGTGACCTTTCGGTCCCTTCGATCTTCATGCCCTGTAGCGCCAGGTTGATGGATTTGTCATACTCATACGCTTCGGCTACCATCTAGCGTCGGACAGGTAACGTATAACTTCACGCATCCCTTGTGTTTCCTTTCGTGTCTTCTCTTTCAGCAGGCTTTCGAGTTCCGGATCCTCTTCTCATCCTTGCATATCATCTCATACTTGTACATCAACATCCTTAACCTTTCGCTCCATGAATTACATAAGAAGTTGAGATTAAGAGTCGCTCTATTCCTCCGACTGGTCGTGGTCTGGGAAGTGCATATCTCCACCGCAAACCCTATATTTTTATTCTACGTATTCCGTATTGCACGACATGGCGCCCACCGTGGTTCAAACTTTCCCGATGGAGCAGAAAGTTTAATTTAATTTGATAGTACAATTAAATTGATGGTGCAGGATGGTTGGTGGTCAACTCGAGAGAGCCCACATTAATTAAGTCCGTTAGGAGCCACTAGTGTGGTGCAGGAGGTCTGCGTTCCAGTACTGACCTAGGGTAACCGAGTCCCCCGGTTTGATTGATGTATAGATTGATTCGCACTTAGCGATATATATTTTGGGTGACAATACGGACTGAGAACAGTATAGGCACTTGAAAACTGTTCGTGTATGCGGCACTTTACGTGTCTATTATTGAAAAAGCACCGTAAGACCATTCGAGGTCAAAATTTCCTTTCATTTTATTTTCTGAACCGGGCAAGCCAGAAAGACTACGTGAATTTGAACGGCAGAACCAGCAGAATTAGCTGATCGGAAACTGTAAGTCAAACGTGCGAATATTCGCAACCTATTTTTAGCCGTTCTTTAATATTGAATCTTTGTAAAAATGTTGAATTGTGATAAATATGGCGTATCCGAGTTAGCGGAGTAGCCATTGTACTACGATTTTTGAAAATTTTCGGTAATCAACAGAGCAGATATAGCTGTCTCTTGTTGTGTAACGCAGTGTCACTGTTAACTGGAAATCAGTCACAGTGTTGTAACTAGCGGATAAATACGATTAGCAGTTGAAACCTTAAAGGTCAGCTGTAAATACGAGTCGCTTACATACGCTTGAGTGCGTGTAGTAGCAACGGGATAAATACGAGTTATTTACGCATGCTTGAGTGCGTGCTGTAACAACGAGATTCTTGGACGTGTTGTTTCGGTACCGCGGAGGTTGGTATTGAGTTAGCGTCGTCCTAACGAAACGGTGTTGTCAGGAGTCACAGCTTTGAGTAGCGTACGTGTATTTCTGTCAAGAGCCGTGGGTCATACGAGTTGGTTGATTCGTCAATCAACGGGAACAGTGTAACCTTCACTATCCGAATCCAGTTAATTGGTAAGGTTTAGTCGCGGTTGCATTGCAAACAAAATGTCGGAATTAGCAGAATTAACTGTGAAACGAGATGGCTTTTGGCCATTGAGAAAAGTCGAATCAGATAGATTGCAGTCGAAAGCGGTTGAAAGCGGGTTTGACACTCGTTTTCAGTTTCCGAAGAAAGTTCCCCTTGGCTTAATGTATAGGGCAGTAGGGTTAGAACCTCCGGAGAAAAAGAGCGCGTACTGCAGTCAACAATGGGTTGACTGGGAAGATAAAAATTCAACGTTGGTAAGAGCTCCGAGTTACTATAGCACTTGGTTCTCGCACGAACGGTCTATCCCGTCAGCTTACTTAAATATGTCAGAAGCAGATTTTAAAGCAGCAAAAGAATGGGCGACTTTGAATGTTGCTGCGTACGAGGCAGAAGTTCAGCAAAGAAAGGAGTCAGGTACGGGTAAGAAATCTCGGGATACCATAGTTATGTCAGATGGGCCGTTAAACGCCTTGGTAATTATTGAGAATTCTGGGAATGCGGTAAGTGAGTCGTTGTTGGACTTGGAAGATAGTTCGGCTTCGAGTGCACAGAAAAATGGCATGACTCTGTCCAGTATGCAGTTAATTTCAAGTCAGTCAGGCGAGACGGTTTATCCTGGGAAACAGGTAACTCCGTCAGTGGTAAATCCAGATCAAGTGGTGGATCCGAGGAGATCGGTGATGTCGCAACTGGTAAATCCACATTCAGTAGGGCAGTCGTTAAATACAGAAGCAGTTGGAAATACAGTTGAAAATTCGAATTCAGCAGCGGTAGGGAATTTTGTAACTCCGTCCAATGGGGCGAGAGAACGTAGTGCAGCGGCTCAAGTTAGCGATGAACGCGCGGTTGCTATGAACAATGATCAGAATAATAATGCGGTTGGCAGTAATCTTTTTGGTAATATTACGATGAGAGAAGGAACTTTTTTTTCTGAAAATTCAGACGATGAAAATAATACGGCATTTAATGGTGAAAAGTCATTGTTGGATGAAGATATTCCGTTTGATGAAAGTGTGAATAATCTTTTGCATCCACTACAGTCAGATCTGCGGCATTTCATTTTCGAAAATGATTTTAATCCTTTAAATCAGGAATTTGCGCAAGAAGTAAGTGAGGTTGACGCTAAGTTGAAAGCTTCTAAATCGGAGCAAGAGGCATTAGCAGTCACTCGTGATTCATTAGGTACTATGATTCGGTGTACGAAAAATTATGTTGCATTGTGTCTTAGGCAATTGCAAAATAGCGACGAAATTAATCGGTTGAACGAAATTTTGAGTAAAGATGATAAATTGAAAAATAAACTGCACGGTGATATTTCGGCCTTAAGGCAGCAGTTATTGACAGTTCAGGCAAGTAATGCAGAACATGAGAAAAATGTTCGTGCACTTTCGAGTAAGTGTCAGGTGAATGAAAAACGTATTCGCGATCTTGAGGAGGAAGATTCTCAGTCGTCGAAATTAATTTTGGAAAATCAGGAGCTCAGTGCTCAGTTGCGGTCAGTAAATGAACATTTGCAGAAAGTTAAGGCAGAAGCGTCAAAATCGCTTGGTTCGAGTAATTTGCAGGCTTTAGCTATCTTCAAAGAAAATGAGAAGAAATTGCTTTTGGAAATTGAACAGTTGAAAGTCAATTGTAAACTGGAATATAATGCGAAAATTGTTGCGGAAAAAGATTTGAAATCAGCTTTGAGTAGGGAACGTAAGCTTAAGGCAACGCTTGAGGAGAAAGAGAAATTAATCCATTCAGTTGGTGTCAGAATTGACGGTAAAGATTCCGAAATTCTTGACTTAATGCAGCGTATGGAAAAGTTAAGAGTTGAAGCAGAAGAATTGAAAGGTAATCAGATTTCACACGAAAGAGAATGGAATTTTGAACCAGAAGTTCGCGTAGGTACGGGTAATTTGGCTTTTAATCAGCCACCGGCTTACAGTAATATTTCGCATACGTCAGGTCAGTCGCAGGGTTTTGTACCAATGAGCAGTAACGCGAATGTGAGTAATTACGGTAGCGGAAGCAGTCAGTTTCACGCAGGTAATTTTGTCCCAGTAGGTAGCAGCAGCAATCAAGTTTGCGGGGGTGAAAACTCTCTCCGAGTTCCCTCAGTATCACGTAATGACAGTGGTCAGTTATTGGAACCGAGATCAGATCAGCCTCGATCGGCAGCGTCTCGTGTTAGGCATCAGTCGCAAGATAGGCGACATACGCAGGCGGTTAATGTAGGGCATGTCCCCTTAATTAATGCTGAAATACCGGTAAATGGCGGTATCGATGATGACGGTAATGTTGATATGGAAGACGTGAATGCAGCGCCGGTAGGTGGTTTCGCTGCACAGCAGAATACGAATCCAGATTGGCTTAGTGTGATTAAAATTATGGCGGAGGCGATGAAGAACGCAAATTCCAGTAAGCCGAGTAATGTGATGAAGTTGCAACCGTACGAAGGTAAGCGGAACTCAGTAGAGCCCTGCACGAGCAGCAAAAGTGCTGCTCAACTCGCTCGTTTCTGCTTTTTGCTCCTCAGCTCGCTCCCAAACCGCCGCTCGCTCAACTCGCTCGTTTTCCAATTTTTTCTTTGCTTCCGCTCAACTCGCTCGTAATTTTATTTTGGCAAATCGGCTCGCTCGTGAGATCGGCAAAATTTACGTAATTTACGTATCAATTTTTTGCACGAATTACTTATACCAAACGTTTCACCAACACAAAGACTCAGTAAGTGTAATTGGATGTTCAGAGACAGTCACTTATATCTCCATACTGGTAGTCCGTTTCATTACAGTTTTTCATTTTTCGCTAATACATTTCTCTAATTTTCAACTGGATGTAGTTTTCTTAATTTAGCCTGAAATAAATACATAATTATAATAGAATGCTAAAAATTAAAATGCACCTTTCTCAGGAAGCATTCAACTGATTCATAAACCCGTCAAATAATGTTTTGTTATCTACGAGTACAAAATATCAAAGGTTAGTCCTGAGTCCCAACCGGTCTAGGAAAGTTGGGAAATCACTTCGCGCGAAGCGCGAAGGTGACAATCGTTTAAGACCTTTTCAGGTCGGTCAATATAATTTTGTACTAGAAACTTCTCCAGTTCGCACAATGTAAGCCTGTAGGCTCGCGATCGCTCGCACCTGACCATCCCGCTCGCTCGGCTCGCTCGCAATTTTTTTTCTATTGCTCAGCTCGTTTGCAAATTCGCAAAACGACGCCTGCTCGCTCGAAGTGCTCGCGAGCGCCGAGCGCTCGTGAGCCGAGCCGAGCGGCTCGGCTCGTGCAGGGCTCTAAGCGGAAGTCAGGTTCGATTGAACACTGGCTCACACAGGTTGATCAGTGTCGATTGTCGAACGGATGGAGTGACAACGATACGTGCAGGCAAGTTGTCGGTGCATTGAAAGGTAACGCAGTATTATGGTTTCAAGGTTTACTTCGCGATAAACCGAATCGTGAATGGGAAAACTTTTATAAAAAAGAAATTCTTGAGCATTTTAATATTGCGACGTCTCCGGCAGATATACGTAGGGAAATGACGGCAAGAATTTTTCGAGACGAAGATACAGTTGATAACTATGCGGATAGTTTAATGACTTGGAATTAGGCGATATTGAGAAAACCAGCATTTTGCTCGAAGGTTTGAAAACTAATAAGCCAGATTGGTACAGGCATTTATTTATTATGAATATTACTGATCCGTACGAATTGATTAAGCACATAAGAGAGTTGGAAAAACTGCAGAATATTCTCGGTGGTGAGAAAAAGTCTCCTGAAGCTCAGCGTGTAAGTGCAGGCGGTAACAATGGTTCTAGCGGATTTAGCGGCACTTTCAGAGGTGGCCGTGGTAATTATGGAAGTCGCGGTAATTATTCAGCGAGAGGTAATTCCTTCCGTGGTCAGTATTCAGGGCGTGGTAATTATGCACGTCAGTATGGTAATTTCGGAAATAGTAACGGCGGTAACTGGAGTGGTCAGTCTGTTCAGATGGTTCCACCAGTTTATCAGAATCCGGTAGTGTTGCAGCAGCCTGTGTTGTCTTCAGTACAGCAACCAGTGTATGCCCCAGTGCAGATGTCGAATCCAGTTCAGATGTCGAATCCAATGCAGATCTCAGATCAGCAGTCTTTTGTTCAGGTAGCGCAACAGCCAGGTAGCATGGCGATGGCTCCGGTAAATAGCGGTCAGCCAGTTCAAAATTTTCAGCCTTTGCAGAATAATCAGAACATGATGAATTCACAGAATTTTCAGAATCAGGGTAATTTTAGGCAAATGGCGCCTATAAATAATTTTCGCGGACAGAATAATTTCAGACCGAGATTTCAGAATGGTAATAATTTTAATCGCGGCGGTTTTAATGGAAATAATGGTAATGGTAATTTCCGTCCTCGTTTTAACGGTAATAATAATTTCGGTAACGGTGGTAGTAATTTCGGAAATAACGGCGGAAATTTTTCGAATGATATTCGAAATGATCAGCAGCAGAATAATGGTCAGTTTAATGAGAGTCAAATTCAGAGAGACAAGTGGCGATTGTCGAATGGTAGGGAAATTTGCTATAAGTGTCACGATTTGCATGCAGCGTTAACATGCCAGCGACCTTTAGCGTATCCTCGATTGATCGAGCCTACGATGGAAATGTTGCGACGTTACGGTGCGCAGGTAAATGTGATCGAATTTGAATATGTATGGCAGAAGAAATCAGCGCAGTGTAATACGACGGAAGTTATCGATATGTCAATGTATCCAGCATCGGAATTGGTAATTCATAAGCCGACGTTAGACGCGCAGGCGTGGTATTGTACGATTGATGTAAATTATAAGCAGGTTAAGGTCATGATCGATACAGGTTCGAGTATTTCGATAATTCCTTTTCGGTTAGCCAAGAAGTTAGACTTGTACATTTTTCAATGTCCAACTCATGTCAAGGGTATGTTGGTAAATACGGCGTATAACGGTCAACATGCAGTTGAACCGTTGTCGACTTTAATTACGATTCACGAATTTGGTACGGCATTTGAACATACGTGTTTGGTAAGCACAAATTGTGATCGCGACCATATCATTTTGGGAATGGACTTTTTCGTCACGAAGCCTTTCATCTTGGACTTCAGTTCTATGACTTGGCGTATGATTCGTCAGAATTCGTTAGCGAAACTTCATGAGAATGCGTTAAGGAAGACTTGTGACATGGATGAAATTGTCAGAGAGCATAACTTCGTCGAGTTAGCTCCAGTGCATACGTATTATGGTTAGTCGATTCCGGCTTTAATGCAGGCGAACATGTTGGGTTTCGCGCCGTATGCAGAATTTCTTCCGTATAAGACAGCGCATAACGTGTACATCGGTGCACCAGTCGATATTTGTCAGATGGAGATGGATTATGCGGTGAGAAAATGGCCGAGAGTGTCAGATTCGATCTGTTATGCAGATGTAAGTAATTCGGAGTCACAGTCGACAACTGAGCCAGTAGCATCAGGAGTTTCGCAGTCAGTAGACAAAACTTTTGCGCGTAATCAGTTGAACAGTAATCAGCAAGCAGGTGGCGGTAAGCAAGTTTGCGGGGGTGTATCTCAATCCACCACCCAGCAGAGAGAAGTTACGAACGATACGGCAGTAAATCGTAGTGTAAGGGATTCAGAATTAGCGGATGTTCGTAAGCGATATAATAAATTACTTGGTCATAATGATGAACCGGTAAGCGTGAGTAATCCGAACTTTCGCGGACAAAATAATGACAGAATTTTTGAGGAAGAAGTTTTTAGTATTACGAACTCAGGTGAACAGCAAGTTTGCGGGGGTGTGTCTCAGCAAGTTTGCGGGGTAATTCTTTCCCAGCCGATAGCAGTGCTAAGCAAGTTTGCGGGGGTGAAAGTATGCGTGAGAATGTGCGCGGTAATGTTGAGAATGTGCGTACTTATGCGGTCCCACCCGCCCAAACCCTTCAGAATAATTCACAGAATAAGAGTATTGTGCAGCGACGTACTTTTCCCGATTCGAATATGGTTAAACGTAATCAGCATTTAATGGAGAAAGGTATTAATCAGCCAGCGGTTAATGGCGATAAAGCGGTTAATAACGGTAAATCCTTAACGATTGCGGGTGAGAAATTGAATGTAGTCCCAGTTGAACAAAATAACGGTAAGAGAGTACCTGTTAAAAGTGCACAGTATAAAGTTGATTCTGATTGGAAACGTTGGATGATACCGAGACTTGATCCGGAAACGCGGGAGATGGAACCAAGTCTTGCGGATTTTAATAAGGTCACGTTTTGGCGAGCACAACAGAGAGCGCAGGGTGACGCTAAGTGTTGGTATCATTTGTACTTAAATCCTCATAAGGCAGATACGAATTTCATTAAGGAAGAAATCTATTGGTTTACGATTTACGATGGAGTTTTATGTCATAAGAATGAGGCGCGAGGCGCTAAACCACGTATTTTTGTACCGTATCATTGGCGTGTTAAATTGATTTTGACAGTACATGCGGCAGTTAAGCATGAGAAAATTCTGAAAGATACTACGACTTATCGCCTTTTGGTTGAAAAATTCTATTGGCCGAATATGTTAGTTGAAATTGATCATGTCGAGTCTAACTGTAAGTTCTGTTATCCTGAGCATCGGGATACACGTCCTCCGAGACATCCAGATCCGGCAAGTAACGAGTACTTGCAGTCAGATTTGTCGAAAGATGAAGTGGCGACTTGGGTTGATCCGAAATACACGAATAAATTCGCGGTGTTGCAAGGAGAAACTGGAGATTTTGTCGATGGAAAATTTGTACCGGCTGAAGGCAGTTTTGATGTTGACCTTGGTAAGGCACCAGTCTCAGCGGAAGACCAGCGTGCTATGGCGAGAGCTATTTCTCGAGTGGACTTTGACGGTCCGATTCAGGTAAATAGACCAGGAGTAATACGTGATCCATTACCAGATAGCCTGTTGAACCCGATTAAGCGGAATAGAGTAGATGCGGCGTATAAGAAAAGTGATAAGCCGACGAAGGCTAAGAAAAACGGTAAGAAAGTGACATTTTCAGGAATAGCACCGGCAGATGATGATAAGTGGTCAGTTCCACCTGTTCAGTCGAATGTTAAGCAAAACGTTAGACAGTCGAATGTTGAGAAGAGAAATCTTCGGAATGGGTCTGTTCCTCGGAATGAGTCTGTTTTTCGGAATGAGCCTATATTTGAGTTGAACAAAGAAGTACCTATGATGAGCAATGAAACGGCACGACTTGTGAAAGATGCGGCAAAGGAAACGGCAGTGAATAAACCGGCAATCGATTTTTGCACTATGGAAGTTTTTCCTCAATTTGCGGTTGATATTAAACCTCGGTCTAAAGGTGTGATTCGTGCACGCATAAACAAGTCTGAATCTGAAATTGCTGAGTTGGTGAGAAATGGTCTGGTTGAGCAAAATTTTGAGTATGAAGGTAAACGGTTTGGAAATTTGCTTTTGTTTGACGGTGTAATTGATGTCAATGAGAATGGGTGTTTACGTATTCCTGTAATGAATATGTCAGATAAAGCAATGAGATTTGCTACCTCTACGTTTTTGGGGAAATTAAATCCGGTTGAGGAAGTTTATGTCGCCGGGTCTGAAGAATTTAATAACAATTTTCATGACGTTGTATGTGGTAGATAGCGACATGCGAGTGTAACGCTATGAATATAGTTAAAAAATCTAACACCGGTGAAGTGGATCCGGAAACAGAGGAAACCTTTAGCAAAATTAAATTGGGTAATTTAGCAGATGAGCAAGATAAGGCAGATTTTAAGAAATCAATTTATAAAGCAAAAGGCGTACTTCCGACAAAGGAAAGACCGGTAGGCTGTTGTACAATTTATGAGCATCCGGTAAATACAGGTGACAGCCAACCTATTAGGACTCCACCGTATCGGACATCGTTGGAAGATCGTAAGTGGCTGAGAGCCAAAACAGAAGAAATGATAAAAGATGGAATTATAGAACCGACGAACTCCCCATGGGGAAGTCCGATTTGCATTGTTAAGAAAAAAGATGGGTCAAGGAGACTAACGGTTGATTTCAGAAAACTGAACGATAAATTATTAGGCAGTAGTTATCCGTTACCCAGAGTGGATGATATTTTGAACGCGCTCAGAGGAGCAACAGTGTTTAGCAAGATAGACTTAAAAAGCGGTTTTTGGCAAATTAAATTAAAAGATGAAGACAAGCAGAAAGCAACAATGGTGGGCGAGGATTTTCAGTATCAGTATAGAGTTCTCCCTTTTGGGATGAAAGACGCGCCGGCCGCGTTCCAGCGCGCTATGGATCTCACACTTGTTGGCATTAAATGGAAGAATGCATTAGTATTTATTGACGACATTATCTGTTATAGTAAAGATAAAGCTCAGCATAAAAAAGATATTGAAGAATTGTTGTTGCGTTTAGAGGAGTGTGGCTGGACCATAAATCCTGAAAAATGTAAATTTTTTGTTGACACAATTAGTTTCTTGGGGCATGTAGTTGATAAAAATGGTATCTCTTGTGATCCCGAGAAAACGGAAGCGGTTCAGAAATTTGGACCATTTAAGGATAGGAAAGATATTATGCGGTTTTTAGGTATGGTCGGTTATTACCGGCAGTTCATTGAGCATTTTCAAGAAATGGCAGAACCGTTGCAGCGGTTAATTCCCAAAAAAGCAAAATGGGAATGGGGACTTGAACAGGAGGAAGCAGTAAAAGCGTTGAAAAAGGCGTTAGTAGAAGCTCCGGTTCTGGCAAGGTTCGATCCAGAAGCTAATACAAAAATCCACGTCGATGCAAGTATGACAGCTGTTGGTGCAGTTTTACAGCAGGAAATTAATGGTGAATGGAAACCGGTAGCATTTTTAAGCAAGGTTTTAACCCAGTCTCAGAAGAAAAATTATTTTCCGTCTGAGCTTGAAGCATTTGGATTGGTTTCGGCATTAAGGAAATGGAAACATTTTATCGGAGATAAGAAAATCGAAGTCCATACTGACCACCAAGCCTTAACATTTTTGCACAATTTAAAAGATATGGGAAGTCGTATTGGTCGTTGGGCACTCTATCTGCAGCAGTTTAATGTGAAGCCTGAATATGTAAAGGGCAAAGATAATGTAATAGCAGACGCGCTGTCACGAAACCCGGGCGATCAGCCTGAACCAGCATCAAATGAGTCTGATGTGGAAGTTGACTATAGGCAGGGCGAACCATTCAACGGGGACGAAAACTACAGAAACAATGCGAAGATATTAGACTACAGGAAGCGAAACGTAACACTATAAGAGTTCAGTGTATGTCTATGGAAACGACAGCTGGCCAGTCTAACGGTATGAATGGCTCAGTAGGAACGAAACAGTATACGTTGGTCGCAAGAGACAAAGCAGAGTTCTGGGCAAATGAACAATCAAAGGATCCGGCCATCCAAAGGTGGCGTTTAGCAGCTAAAAAAGAGGCGGATGGTATTAAATTGTCCCCATTTGAAATTAAACAGTTAAAGAAGTTTGTTTTGAGGCAAGGCGTCCTCTATTACCGGTATTGCCTGGAAGGTAAAGAATTCTTTATGTTCTATGTACCCCTGAAATGGCGCACGAAATTTCTACAAGAAAATCACGATAAAGTGCATAGCGCACACCTGGGTGTAACAGCAACATGGTTAAGAATGTACAGAACCTTTTACTGGCCCGGACTGAGGCAGGATATCGAAAGTTTTTGTAAATCATGTGTGCAGTGTCAGGCAATAAATCCGAAGAATACGGCGACGCAAGGTTATATGATGACAAATCCGATTGTTGAGCCACGCTCGGCTTGGGCTATCGACATAGCACCAGCACTCCCGACAAGCAAAGAAGGGAATAAAAATATAATTATCGCTGTAGACTACGGATCGAAATTTGTGGTTATGGAGGCAGTTAAAACAATTGATGCGTTCACAACGGCGATGTTCTTGTACAGACGCATTTGCATGATGTTTGGCATGCCAGTCAGTATTACGAGTGACCGCGGGACGAACTTTATGTCCGAAGTTTTTAAAGAACTAATGGCGCTTACAGACACCACGCATGTACCGACTACCGCCGGTCACCAACAAGGTAATGGTTTAGTTGAAAAACGAGTTGGAGAGGCGAAGAGAGCAATTGCAAAGTACATTAACGACAGGCAAACAGATTGGGATTCATTTTTGCCCGGTCTATGTGCGGCATTTAATAGTAAGGTCGTTAACCGTACTGGATTTTCACCTTTTGAACTTATGTTTGGCACCAAGATGCGGTTACCTATTCACAACTTCATTCCAGAAGTAGAAATTGAGAAGTATCCGATACCGGCGCATGTGTATATTCAAAAACTGCAACAGACACTAGCGGAATGCCTGGACTTAGTTCACGTGGGTGAATTACAGCACAAATTGGCGGATAAGATTCGTTATGACGAAAATAAGGTGGCAGTTGAGTACAAAGTTGGCGATCAGGTCATGTTGCATAAGATAGGGCAGACAAAAGGGAAAAATAATTCCCTGTTACCCAAGTGGACTTCAGAATACGTCATTGAGAAGAAAATCGATGATGCGCATTACATTGTTACGTCTACTGCAAAGGGCAATGTCAGGCGAGACAGGGCTCACGTGTCCCGTCTGAAACCTTATACGTTTAGAGAAGCAACACCAGAGAACGAGCCGGAAGATAAACCGGCGAAACCCTTGAAATGTAAAGAAGGTTTGGAAGTAGTGGGTGAGAATGTTTTGCTTCCCGACCCTGTAATACCTGACATTGGGACGTATGAATTAACAGAAGAGGAGTTAGCTTTGGTAGCAGCTCAGCCGACAAATTTTGAGACTAACAAAAGAGATAAAGTCATAAACCAGCAGAAGCAGGTTTCGGCTCAAACAAAAGCAGCACCGAAACGTGGAAGGGGTCGCCCAAGGAAGAAATCATAAATCTGTGAGCAGTCACTGGGTGCTATAATGCTATAATCTTGTTGAATGTTGTAGTTTAATGGCTGAGGTACAGAATGCTTCTTCGTTAACGCCGATCTATGGCGAGCTGTATTTTGTAAATAAGGAACGAAAGCTTGATCTCGCAGTATGCAGCGGCATAACAAATTTTTGCGGGAATTTGTAGTCTAGCGGCAAAAAGAAGCAGGCGTTGCGATGGGCACTATATTGCATTCACAGTACGGCATTAGGCGTGCCAAGTATAAGCAGCCGCATTGCGGGTTGAAGTTTAGAATTAACTTTTTCATTTTTCAAAAGATATCTATGGACGCGGAATAGCGATGTCAATTAACGTAAGGGAGGTGAAATTGTAGTATGCGGTCTGTAGCTGCTGAATCATCCGCAAAATAAGTTGTCCGTGTAGTGAAATTACGACTTGGTAGCAAACAGTGTTAGTGGTGTATTTTTAGTACAATGTTGTAGTACAGTGGTCAGTACCGTGTCAAGACGAGAAATCAGCTGGTGAATAATTAAGAGCGGTATTACGAAAGCCAGTATGAAATTTTCGGGTTAGCTAACAGTTTCTAAATTTTTGCTAAATTACGAGACTCCGGTGCAAGAAGAATGGCAGTTAAGTTGCCTTGGCAAACTGATCAATTCTGGGAAGAAATGGATAGAACTACTCTTCCAGCTCTACCCGGTAGCAATGAGATTTGGACCCCGTATGAATGGGAAGTTTTTCGTAAGGAAGTCGATAAGCAACCAGCTCAACGGGACCGCATTTTGGGTCTCCGTGTAGACGCAGCAGTTAAGGTCCTGGCAGAAAGTGACTGCACGATGACAAGAAAAACAGGTGGCCTAACGGTTGAAAACGGTGAATTTGTGTGGGAGCAGCCAAATCAAGACAATTGTGGGACAACGAAGGTTCCACTAACCCAGCTCGAAAAGGAGCACACGCGATATTTCTTGTTAACTGACAAAGGCCTGGAACCGCCGGTGGGACCAAGCGGTCCGGAGAAACAGATGGTCCATTATGCTCTGTGGCTTGAGGACGGCCAACCGACCTTGCAACTGAAGAAAGAGATTGACGCTGAAGTGAAAGCGTATTTCGAGAACCATCCTCACTATGAGGACAAGAAGGACATAGATGCCGAGGAAGAAAGCGATGACAATGAGTGGTACTCTGAATTGATGGCTCAAAAGGAGGCGGAAGAGGCCCGGTCGATATTTTTGAATGACAATGACTCAGACGAGCGACCGCGGGGAACACGTCCAAAAAACTGGCGAACGGGTCGTATTCGGCCTTATCGATCAACAAAGAAACAGGAAGAGGTGCAGGCATCGTCGTCTAACCTCCAGCCAATTGAGCCTGAGCGTAAGAAGTTTCGTTTGTGAGTGGAATGTTTATTTTGTCTCGTATTATGAATGGGGAATGGTGTTGGAAAATTTTATCCTTTTATTTCTGGATGTTTTTAATTGCTGTAAAGGGTGTTCTATTTAGATTGTACAGCTGATGAAAATAATACTTCGAAATTTGTGCAGAATTGGCACATTGCATCTATGTGATGGTGAATAAGCAAAAACGGTGTGAGGTTAATTCTGTTCAACTAATAAATTACGGAAATAATAATTGTCTTGAAAAATAAATGTCTAAGACAATTAAGAATGGAATTGAAACGGGAATAAAACAGGAGGAACAGTGACTCTAGCATAGTAAAGCATTATAGAACACGGCGAGCATGTTATAACACAGGCGCGTGTATTCAAGATTGGATCGCCACCGGAAGTGCCGGTATGGACAGAATTTTTCAAAAACAAAACTTATAGTACAAAACCTATGCCCTTCAAGCTGGTGTAGTTTCTGGAATTTTAGGAATGCAGGGGACACGGGAAACCAAGTACTTCCGGTCGTGTCGTAGCGTGCTTAAGTATAGCACAGTAATACATAGGGGTTTTGGGGTGCAATGGACACCGGTAGCGAGAGACGCTAGCAGAAATTCTTAATTTGTGTCTTTTCAATCCAGGATACAAAAATAAATTAAAGAACCAATAGATCCTTTAAATTTTTGTAAAAGGAAGGACAGTTCGGGTCCTTAAGGCACTCAGATCTTCGAAGGTTCGCCGATGGCGTGACGTGCCGAAGATCACCATGTTACAGCATAGGCAATAGCCAGTGTACAGTGCGTTGATGGTTAAAAAAGTCTAGATTTAAAACCCGTACGTCTTTCGGTTCTTCCCTTCTTGTTTGGTGTTTTTCGGCACGAGTGTGCTAGAATTTTATTCGTCTATTAGCACTGAGTGTGCTATTACTGATCTTGTGGTGGAATTATGGCGGAGAAGAAGAATTTGAACGATTATCAGATCGCTCCAGTTGGGCGTCCGCGTCAACGACAGCCAGCGGTAGTGGCGGTGGTGGCCGAAGAATTGGCGGAGCAGATTGCTCCTGTGAATGCGGTGTTTGTACCCGCAGACGATATCGTGGTGGGTGAGGAACAAGTCCTCGTGGCGGCTGAACAGCCGTTGGTGGAAGCCAGCAGTGCGGGTGTGCAAGCCCAGCAGCAGAATGCGGAAGTGGCAAGCAGTAGCCATGCAGGTACGAAATACTCAGGATGAGTGTATCTCCTTGTTGTTTTTGGTGTGTGCTGGTGTGTGGCAGTAGATTGAGAATCTGCACATGGTTATAGACGCAGTTGGACCTGCAGTCTACGGGAATGGAGTCCCGCGTAACGCTAACCACAAGGGGTTGCCGGCCAAGTTGATTGCCGAGCGTGTGGAGCGTGCGGAGATATCGAAAGAACAGCAGTTGGCGGAGATGCGCGCAGCTTACAAACCGGGCGTCGTGTATCGCACCCCGTACGGATACAAGGAGGTGCAAACGCCGACGAAAGCTGAGCTGGCCGATATCAAGCGGGCCAAGAAAGAGTCCAAGAAGACGGCCAAAGCGGCAAAGGCTGCCGAGCAAAAACCGAAGACGCTGGCCGAGTTGTCGGCTGAACTGTACAACAAAAAGTACAAGCCGGAGAAAGTCCGTGACGGGAAGCCGCAGAAATTCCGCGTCGATTGTGCGAATTTGAAGGGAAGATTGAACTGGGAGCCCATTGAAGATGCAGTCATGAATGAGTTCAAATTTCCTAATTACTTGTCGGAGGCTCAACGTTTGAAGGTGAAAAAAGCAATGGTGCAACGTTGTTTCCGTCGTGAGCCCGTGGCGATCAAACGGTTGGCAGAATCTGCCCATGGAGAAGCCCCGCGTGCGCGCAACCACCTTGGAAAGATTCCGTTTTTGGGCACTTACGGCAAGGGTCGTAACACGCGACTGATTACGGATTACGGCAAGCGCGTGACCGCTTTACCCGCGTTGTCAAAGGCAACCGGAAAAATGTATCGAGCGACTACCCGTTTCCAAATTGCGGAGAAGCGTGCGGAGGTCGGATCGAAACTGGTTCATGGGATCAATTGCATTCAAATCACCCGTAAACCTCGGCGCACAATTGTCAACGGTGAAAAGCGTTTGCAGAACGTAGTTCGCGGAACGGCGCGCAAGATGCGACCTGGGGAAAGTATGCCCTTTGATTACCCGTTTCACGAGCTTTTTGGTAAAAAGTGAAGGATTGTGTGGGACATGGATTCTCTGTCGTCTTTGGTCAGTTAGGAATGGGTTAAGTAATCTGATTTTTGGTGATAATTGTTGAATAGTTACCTAAGAATTTTGTTGGTATAATTTCTCAGAGATGAGGTGTGATGTCGGTGATTGTTTCACCTGTGAAAGAGATTAAGTAGTGATTCTGTTTTCAAAGGAGTTATTGCTTCCCAGTTATGGATGGTAGGAAATAATAATAAGTATGAGCAGTGCGGCGTCAGCAGACGGTATCTATAGCATTAAGAATTACAGAAAATTTGTAGTGTAGCGGCTAATGTCAGCACTCCGCAAAGCTTAGTGATTACAAAAATAAAACAATAACAGATTTTAAAATGCAGTAAATTTTAGGAAAATTTTCACTTTTTGTATTTTAGCGTAGGGATGTATTTTTACTTACAGCAGTATAAATGTCTGTAATTTTTAGTAAAGCCTCATTAGCGTAGTGGTGGAAGCCACGGACAACGCTACAGTAAAACTTTCCGAGTAGTTGATATCCTGTCGGCATACGAGGTCTGATCCGATCTAAATCAGGATAGCGCTTGTAGGCAACTTTTTATCCTTATTTTTAGCGAAATGTGTAGTGTCTTATGGGTAGTAACCTTATAGTCGCAGAATAGAGAGACCTTCATAAGCAGCATTTGTTTCATGTGTTCCAGAGTTCGATACTCAGCACAGTCATAATTTTTGGTAATTTTTATGTGAATTTTAGTAGGATTTATTTTTGTAATTATTGGGCAGTATGTGTTGATAATTATCAGCGGTGTTTAGAATTGTAAATTTTAGTAACTGTGTAGTTGGCGCAGTGAGTGCGGCCTTCGTGATATTTTCGCATTGCATACCAAGAGAAACCGGTATCAACTCTTCAAAATAATTTTTGGCGTGTATTATTTTTCGGTGGATGTATCTTGCAATTATTAATTCGCGGAAAAGCCAGAATCTTATTATTTTAGTTGTAATTTATAGGGAATCAGTTTTTATTTTGGCGGTATATGTAAATTTCGAATTGTTAGTTTGTAGTAAAAGTCGTAGAGCAGTGGCTCTACTGAACGAACGCATCAGGAGTACGCTGAGAAATCTTATGTATAGCGGAGCTGACATTGTAGTAGAAATTTCTTTTTTCCTCTGTGAAGCAGTAATGAGTGTTTTGTAGTATTTTTGTGAAGAACAGTTTGTGTCAGAAAATCTTAAAACATCAAAACGTATGGTAATACTGATGTTGGCGCCTTCCGGTGTCATCTGTCCACATCAGTTACTAGCCAATATTTTTCAGAATATGTACCGTGAATCCTTCAGTATTTGTGTGTACGAGCGGAGACGTATGTGAGAAATTATACTCATGTAACTAGTTACGCGTAGGAGATTTTCCTTTATTGACGGCGGAATATGTGAATTTTAGTAATTTCTATAGGCAAAAAGTAGTAGTACAGTGGCTATAAGATAAATCTGTACAGTAGCGTTTAACGTATGTTTAGGTCACAAGAAACTTGGCAGTATGTTTTGAAATTCCTTTTTATCAGAAAATAGTCGGAAATATTATGGTGATAAGTTGTGGATTATGAATTTTTCAGAATTGTGCAGTATTAGTTTAGCGGCAATAGTGACGTTTATATGCTTCCGTATGGTCAGCGGTTTGAGTCAGTGTGTTGAGTTTGGTATGACAGTCAGTATTGTGTGTTTTTGAGCGGCAGAATTCTTCAATGTTTCAGTCCGAGAATTTGTGAGATTTTCAGTGGCAGATTCTCGATTTGATTGCGGTATTTGAATCGTGTTTGTGTTGAGAATTTCTCATCAACATGTCTAAACGTAGCGAGATTATTAAGCAGCACAGTGGTGCTCGAGCTCTGTTGTTTCCTGAGAATGCATTCGATGATCGCGTGAAAGTGGCAGACAGCGTGAGAGAGCGTGTGATGGAAGATCTTTCTTCCAAGGTGCTCGATTGGCACGTGAAAGACGATCTGAAGAACGAACCTAATGCGGTTAAGACAGCGGAGAAACCAAATGCCGAGACTCCAGTGCAGTCTCGTGAAGTTCCGAAAGAATCAGAGAAGACGATGACCAGTGGGTCTCAGCAGTCAGCGCTGAGTAAGGAAGAAGCAGACAAAGAGTTCTTTCGCAAGTATTATCGTCCTTATAATCTTCCGAAGCCGAGAACTGATCCTCACTTTCCTCATGGTTGGTAGCGGCCATGTCTGTCCTTGTGCGGAATTGTTTTTTCTTGGTATTTTGTGATTTATCGGTGATTATAGCTTTTATTCAGAGATTTTAGAGAGATTTCTTTATGTTTGCGGTCCAGTATTTCTCAGCATTTCAGATATTTTATTGGTGGATTTAGCGGTGTTTTTGTTCAGTATTTAGTTGCGGATTTATTTAGAGGATTTATTAAAGCTTTAGTTGTCGGTATTGTGCGTATTGTTTGTTGGTGGATTAAAGCGGTGATTTTATGGTGCTTTTGTTGTCAGCGGTTAGCAGTGTGTTGTCATAATAACAACGGCAGTAGTGGTGTTGGCGCCCCCGGTACCAGCAAACCTCACCATTCACTAGCCGTCTGCAACACCAAAAATCCAGTAAACACAGGAGAAAAAGTAGAATTATAGAATATGAGTAATTATTATTGCACGACAATGGCGCGTAACTGTTTTGTTCCTAGTTATTGCGGATGTAGGAAATGTGCATTGCGGCATCTAAATTCAGCAATATTGTAGTGTCGAAATTGGTAGTGTAGTGGCATCAGGCACAATCGGATAGTGCAGCTCTTATGTTTCGTCTGAAGTTTGCTTTGAAAAATGAAAAATGATTAAGCATTGTGAATCTTGAAACTTTAACTTTTGCAGGGTGCAGTGATATTTTTATTTCGGTGAAATTCGTAGTGGCCTAGTGGCTGAGAGATCTCCCTGTAGTTATTCAAGACGAATAGTGGTAGCGATGATCGGAGTTCAACTCCTGACTTTTGATTTTTTGTTTCGTAGCGTGTTTATCTTTAGTAGAATTATCAAATTTCGTAGTAGTCGAGTGGTTATGAAGTGGCGCTATAGATCTGGATATTGTCATCGGTAGCAGTATAGCCATGGTTCGAAACTCGAGCAAGCTGTAATTTTTATCTTTCGGAGTAGGTATTTTTGATATTATTATGAAATGCGTAGTGTCCGAGTTGTTATGCGATAAGGTGTACATCACAAGTAACTCTAAGGCATCCAGTTCGAGTTCGCGAGTGGAGTAAATTTTTGCGAAATTATCTTTTTGGAAATTCAAGAAACATTGTGGTAAAATTCATTATGGCATTTAGTATCAGTAATTTTTCTGTATTAGCGGTGTTGTAGACTTGTAATTTTTAGTAAATGCGTAGTGGCGCAGGGTACATGCTTTACAGATCATAGTAGTTTCTGTCAAATAGTAGGACAAGTAGGTTTCGAGTTCAAACCCGTGCTAGCAGTAAGATTTTTTCTTTTTGCATCTAGTGTCGAGCAGATGAATGACTTTTTATTTTTAGTAAATTGTAGGAATTGTATTATGAAATAAGCAGAAATCAGAGAATTTCTTATGGCAGAGTATATGGAGAATTGCGGTAATATTTACCGGATTGTTGTGGTCAGTTATTCAGTAGCAGTTTTGGGCGTAGTAATTTACGGCATTTGTTTGTGAAAATTCGTAGTAGTGCCGCGGTATCAGCGGTCGAACTATGTAGCGCTGAGTCAGATTTTAAACGGCTTTACTTCCGTAACACTTGTTCGATTCCCCTTAAGGGCGAACTTTTTGCAAAACTCCTTGTTCTGTTTTTGTGTTTTCGATATTCAGTAATTATTATTGTTGATATTTACGGCGGAATTACTTGAGAAATGTTGAAGCTCGTATTTGTGGTATTTATGCGGATAAGTTTTTCATACTTTGTATTAGACAGTGTATTATTAGCGGTTTTAGCAGTGGCAGTTTGTCAGCAGTTTTACTTTGCATTTTTATTTAACTTCGCAAAACACGGAATCCTTCTTTCGTATCGAACATCGCGGCAGTATCAGAATACGCCAGAAAAATAAAATCAAAATAGAACTTTTCACCAGTGTTCATCGCAGTTGAACAGTATTCACTTGGTAATTTGTGCAGAATATACAGAATAAAATCGCAAAAGGCGATCTGAATAAAATTGAACGTAAATATACAAGACGTAAGAGAAAAGATAAAAGAAATAAAATCAATACAGCAATACAGCAGACACGGTAAAAGACTTCGTAAACTTTAGTTCTTCTTGAAACGCTTAGCAGCAAGAGTTTTCAAATGCAGAGATCCATCAGGTTTACGTGAGAAAACCATAGCAACTGATTTTGGCATATCTCCACGTGTTTCAGTTCCAGGTGCGTTAGGACGTTCAGCAATCACGGTAGTAGGATCGCGCAGCAGAGATAGTGTGTCCTCAGCAGTTTCGGTTTTTGGCAGTAGCGGAATAGGATTTGCGGCCAAGAGTCCACACAGAGGCATTGGTCCATGCATCGCAGCAGCATCGATTTTCATGGCAGTTTGACGCAGAACACTTTGTGCATCGGTTCCGAGATAGGGAATTCGTACTTCGATAGTAGTTTCTTCGCGAGCGCAGCGATCACAGCCACGGTTATGTTCCTGAACCAGCATACCTGTAAATAATAGGAATTAGTAGGGAAATTAATCCGGATAATTAGTTGGGAAATTAATATTTCAGAAATTGCGGATAAATTAGCGAAATTATACAGGAATTAATTTTGTAAATATTTACACGGAAATTGAAAATATACGGAATTATTGTACGGAATTAATACGCAGTAAATTATAAGTGATTATGCAGTAATTATTTATGCGGAAATAAGAGGTATAATAAGCGGTTTTATCAGATTTGTAAAGTTTTTGATCTTACCGACTCCTCGTGCTAATTCGTCCGATAGTCCTTGAGTTCGTCGATCTGTCATTTCGCGGTATACGATCGCACTCACGAACTTGTCTCCTCCGATAGACGTTAGGCATCCAATTTCCAGTAAGAAGTTTCTTTCCTTGTGGTAGTACTTGATCCAGTTGTGTAAGCAGACAGTGTACGTTGTTCGGATGACGCGTTGAATTTCGAATTTCGTCATCGCGTATCCTCCTTCCTCCAGCACTGTCAGAATAGCATTTCGCAGTTGCAGTCGTGTGGTAATTTCCTCGTTGCGATCCCGTTGAATTCGTGACGATACTTCCAGGAAACAACGTCCCTCTTTCACTCTTTTGCGTAGAAATCCAG
Organism: Paramacrobiotus metropolitanus; assembly: GCF_019649055.1. Lineage (NCBI taxonomy): Eukaryota > Metazoa > Tardigrada > Eutardigrada > Parachela > Macrobiotidae > Paramacrobiotus > Paramacrobiotus metropolitanus. The sequence goes on along the minus strand of NW_026570567.1, from coordinate 7,339 downwards.
AACTTACAGCAGTCTCGATGTACTTGTCGATGTTCAGCATGGTGAATTCATGATGTGCGTTGTTCAATGTAGCCTTCAGATAATCAACATCCACGTAGAATCCAGAATCGGTGTGGTGTCCTATGATAGTTCGGACAGCGAACTGAAAAGCCTCATACAATCGCATTTTTCGTGTGTGAAAACTCGTAGTGTCACGATCGAAAACCTGTTCGATACCAACATGCAATCCAGCAGGAGCAGTAGATAAGGAAGTTATAGCGTTTATCATAGCGGACATTTCGGTAACTATAGGTCACGCTTTAAGGAAATAAACGTCTCAGTAATTTCGGTAGGAAAACTTATAAGGAAACAGAACTGAAATTTTTTCGGAAGCGGTGATGACTTTTATAGGCTTTTAGCAGGAAATTGTGCAGTTTGCTCAGTGTATGTGTGTATCGCCCTTGTATGGCAGTGTGTCAGTGCAACTCGTAGTACGTATGTTCTTCTCATGTATTGTACGCCTCAGTACTTTAGCGCGTGTTTCAGTGCAGATGTACAGTTTTTCTTCTCAGAATTATGAAATTGTTAGTTTTTGCGGTCAGATTTTCAGATTATCAGATTTTAAGTAGTAGGATATCTTTTTCCTTATTGCACGACTTGCGCCCAAACGTGGTTCAAATACGCGGAAATAACCTTCTGAATAGGAAAAGTCAAACTTTGCTATAATTTCAGTGTAATTAGTAGCGTATGGTTAACCCTTGTGGTAGGGTTGTTGATACCAAATGGTATATGGTATTGTGGTACGGCTGATATACCATTGGTAAATGGTATATCAGGCAGGTGTCAAATGGTAAGATTTACTACCAGATATACCAAATAAGATCTGATATACCAGAATGCCTATGGTAATACCAAAAAATCTTTTTGTTCGTTGTGCAGGAACGTAAGAGGCCGAAGATGGCTTTTAAAACGTCGTAATACGCCGTTACGGCGTTTCGTGTGCTACTTCACCTCACCGTTTAGCAACTTCAGCGCAAATCGCTTAACGTTGCATTTTTTTGCTTTCTGCAAGCAAGGCAGCATTTATTTTTTCCCCACAATTATTTCTGTAAGGAACCGTCGTTTTTTTTTAGAATAATCCTTAATTGCCATCCTTACGAGCTCGTATCATGAATCCATCAAGTAATACGGCCAGTTCAGGCAAGGATCCTGCACCCACTGAAGATCAGTCAGACTCAGGTGAGTTTCTTTTGCTGTTTGCGGGTCGACCCGCATTCTGTTACTATTTCAGAAGTGGTGCTTGATTTACTTGAACGTTTTGTAGGGGCAAAGCGAATGCGAACAGGTCGTTTACCCATCTGGCGGTATTTCGACCGTGGCGCCAAACAGGTTGCTCATTCTAATTTTTGGGAGGCGATTTGCAAAGAATGCGTTGCTAATCTGCCGTCTCCGAAGGCCCTGCGCGGCGAAAAAGTGCATCTGGAAAACCATTTTTACAAGTGTGAATTCATTCCGCAGTCAGCTAAGGATGCATACCGCAAGGAAGTTTCTGTTTGGGTCGACCCAAAAACAAACGAAGGAGCACACGTTGTGCCACTGCTGTCATCTGCGGTTTCAGGCGGAAGCGCTGCAAAAAAGCAGGCGAACACGGAATCTTTTTTTGATCGGCCACTGGCAAAAAACGAGCTGGGGGATTTCGAGCGTCTTCTTGCCGATATGTTTGTCTCGGGGAACTTCTCCTTTCGAGCCGTGGAGGATCCTCGATTTATTCGGTTTTGGAAATTTATGCGACCAGCGGTGAAGCCACCAAGTCGATTTGTGTTATCGACTCGCATCATCCCACAGCGCATCAAGTCTGTTGAAAGCGACACAGCCAAAGCTTTGTCATCGCAACTGTCTGTTACTGTGACGCTGGACGGTTACAAAAATGCGAAGCATGATAAAGTTCTTGGTAAGTGGAAAACGGTGGTTTGGGGATGCTAAGTAAACGAGTAATTTTGGTGTTGTTCAATTGAAGTGTAGGTCGACCTACAAAAATCTACTTTTTAGGTATTATGGCTACTGTCAAAAACAGTCAGGGGGTCGAGAACCATTTTCTTTCGACTGAAATTATTTCTTCTCAATCATCTCGGGCTGAAGATGTCATGGAAAAGATCGAAGGCAGTTTTACGATGTTGGAGCAAAAATTCAAGGCTTGTGCTCGGACGGTGACGTGCGACTCGGATGCCGCCCACGTGAAGGCGAGGCGGTTAATGAAGGAGAAGTATCCAAGCAAGATATTCCTGCCTTGCAGCGCCCACCAAATCAACCTGATTGTGAAAGATGTCTTGACATCTGTCCCGAAATTTTCAGCAATTTGCAAGAAAGCGGTTGACATTGTTTCGCTACTAGCCACGCGCACGAAAGCATTAGCCGTTCTTCGAGAAGAGCAAATGAAGTACAATGGCAGCACGACAGCAATAAGCAAGCCTTGCGACACTCGATGGTACAGCTATAATAACATGTTCCGCGCGATCGCAAAATCGCAGCTACCCCTCCAGGTTTGTAGGTCGACCTACAATTGTGTTTTCCGTTTTGTTAAGCATGAAAATTTGACAGGGCATGGTCGCGCGGCTAGCAGACGACCGATCCAAGACCGAAGGACTTGCAAAACTTAAAGTCACTATTGAAGATGCAGCATTTTGGAGTGGCCTAAAGAATGTTGTCCAAATACTGGATCCTGTCACTGTCGCTCAAGGAATCACAGAGACGGATGGATGCACTTTAGCGGATGTTATCACTCAGTTTGCGAAAATTTACCACGTGTTCACCGCACTGAAAGATGATGATTTAGCGGGGGTGTTAGGGTCGACCCTAGAAAAACGCTGGCAGAAATTTTATGATCCGTCACTGTTTGTTTTGGCTTTGATACTGGACCCAGCGTCCAAAATGAAACCATTCCGCACGTCTGGGCGTTTCAATTTCGGGGTTGTGCTGCGTTGGGCAAAAGGATGGTATGTCCGCTTATTTGAAGCTGATGGAATGCGGGTGATTAACTCCCTCATGGATTACATTGAGAACAAAGGCATATTTGGAGATGAAGTTGCATCGAATCTTTCTTCTGTGGAACGTTATTGGAAATACGTACAATATGAGCACAAAGAGCTAGCCACCTTGGCTTTGGAACTTTGGCACGTCGTCGTGCATGCTGCAAGTTTGGAGCGCGCTTGGAGTCAGTTAGGATTCGTGCATGATGACAATCGATCTAACTTAAAACTGGATTTAGCTACGGGAATGGTGGCAATGCGAATGAAATTTCAGAAAGAGGATATTATGGCAAAACGGGAAGCGCAGCGAGTCGCAGCTCTAAAAGAATCGCTGAAGGTCGACCTTCAAACAAACAAGAAAAGCTCGAGTACAGTAGTCGAGATGGATGAAGATGGAGAAATTCAGATAATCTCCAGCAACAGTAATGACTGCAGTACAGTTTCAGATTCGCAAATTCAAGATGGTGCAAGCGCTACGAGTCAGTTCAACTCGGTGTTAGAAGCTCTCCTAGAATTTGAGGAATGTACGGATGACGAGATTAATGATTCAGTGACTGATTTTTACTCTCTCAGTGATTTGTTTGGAGGCAAGAATGTGTAATAAGTGGATTTGCTTTGTGGTAACTTAGCATGGTATTCAAACGCTAGCAAAAAGCCAATACCACAGTGTAAAATAAAATACCAGGTATTATTGATAATACCAGTGGTACTAACTGGTATACCACTGGTATAAACTGGTATACCACAATACCAATACCACTAACGCTCCTCAGTGGCTGGTATCAACAACCCTACCTTGTGGTATGGCAGTTTCGTGTGCCTATGTGTTGAGAGCGATGACAGTGCAGATTTGTTGTGGTTTTTACTTCAAAGAGATACCGACAGTGTTGTGATTTCGTCAGAACAGTGAACTCCTTTGTTGTGGTTTTTCGATTTTTGATCTTTTCGGTTATCATGCCTCCTAAAGCGACTAAGCGTATCCAGAAGCGTAAGAGAGAAGCAAGTTCTTCTTTTTCTTCTTCTTCTTCCAGCAATAGCAGTTCGAGTAGTTTTGACAGCAGCAGTAGTGTTAACTTTGCTGACGAATCGGAAGTGTCCTTCATTTCGATCTCCAGTATTCCTTCGAATGAGTCAGATGTGACGGAAACTCAAAGATTTTTGGCAGATGTTGACCCTTACGCAGTTGATTATATTGTGAGAGAACCTGATCCTGAAATTGGTAATCGCAGTGACGTAGCAGATGTTGAGAGTGTGCACAGCGGCAACTCTAGTGCAGGTCTTGAGAAATCAGCGGAAATGTTCGATTGTCATCAAGAAGACGGGAAACGTTATAAGGTGATATCTACGACCGATACTGAGAGTTTTACGACCTTGATATCTACTCCCAGCGAAACGTGTGATGATGAGGATGAATGTTTGTCGGGTTCAACTGGTCCTTTACCTAACACAGCGGAGAGATTAGCTAATTTGGCGGATGTGAATGTTGAAGTTGAGTCAGATCGCAATTCGGAGTTTGAAGAGCAACCCATGGTGTATCACGAGAAAACTCCTCCGAAACGTGATGACAAAGGTAACATAGTCCTTCATCCTGGAACTCGTTTGTTTTTGAATGGCGTTGTATATGCCGGAAAACTTATCAGTGTGAAGAAGTTTAACCATTTTGTGCGTAATATGTCCAGAGAACGGAATCGGTATCTTAAGACCCAGTATTTATTTGCTCATCCTGATTCGATTGAGAGTCTAAACTTGATTGCGCAGTTGCATCGGAAGAATGACAGCGTCGTCGACTTTCCCACGCGGATGATGTTCAATGGCGGGTTATTGCATTCGCAGCATGTCGATAAACCCTCCCCAGCAGCAGTGCGGAAGAGGCAGCGGGAAATCAGTCCTGAAATTGTTGAAATTCCTTCAGTTGTGTTGTCGCGTGAATCCTCTCCTGAAATCCCTGTTCAGTCTCGTAAGAAGCAACGAACTCTGTGAATTTTTGTTGTCGGTTCGTATTTGTTGTGTTTTTACTTGGAATGGCGTGTAGTATTACGGTACCTACGCGGAAATTGTCTTTTGATATTTGCAGTCGTCGTACAGGAACGGTAGTATTTTGTGTCAGTGCTTTTCGCGGTATTTTCTAACTTTTACTTCTGTTGTACAGATCGGTGTATTTTTGTACTATGACGTATTTCACTTTTTATTCGTTGATCGGTGTGATCTGTGTGATGCGAGTACGAATTGTGGATATGCGGTTGTTCAGTCATTAAAATTTGTGAGCGTGTTAGCGCTAATGCGATTGCGGTTTTGCAGTCAGAAATCAGTGTGTCGTTTGAGAACTTTGAATTCACTTTTTATCTTTATTTGGAGATTTTATTTTGCGACCTTTTCATTTATTTCCTGGTCACTTTTGCTTGGTATTATGGATCTTAATGCAGCTTTTAATTATATGGTAGATGCTTTGTGTAGTAATGGTCATCAATATCAGAATCAGTATGGTAATCGCGGAAATTTTCGTGGTCGTGGCAATAATCGGCGTATGAATTATTATCGTCCTTATTCTCGTGGTGGTTATCGTGGAAGAGCGTATAATGGATATCAGAATAATATTCAGCAGTGGCAGCGTAATCCTCAGTATCCTTTGGAAAATAATGGCGGAAACGGTGTTAACGGTGTTCAGTTGGTTGTTCCGGAGAATGTACCTATTGTTGGAGCAGTTTTGCCTGTTGTGAATAACCCTGGTTGGCAAGCTCAGAACGCGGAAGTTGTCCAGCAGAACATGGCGGCTTTGAATCAGCCTGTGGCGAATGAGGAAATGGATATTAACGAAGAGAACATTGTTCCTCAGCAGCAAGGTCAGAATGCCGTTGTCGGTGTCGCTAATGCTAATGGTGTTGTTGGTGTGAATGATCAGAATCCTGTGGCGGTTGGCAATGTGGTGAATCCGGAAGTTGTGGCTCAAGTTGCTAATAACGTCCAGAATGCGATTAATGGCGGGAATGTTGTGGCTGAACCTTCTCAGAATCCTGTAGTGAATGAACCTTCAGTTGTGGTTCCTGGTATTGCGTATGTTCCTATGAATGGTGATGGAAGACCTCAATATCCTTCTATCAATCCCTCGGATCTATTTCAGCGTAACGCAGAGGAAGAGCGGCGTAAACAGTCAGCAGAGCGAGTTCGTATGGCGGCGGATGCTAAACGCAATGACTTGTCCGGGTTGCAGTCTCGTTCTTCATATCCAGATGTGCAGCGCAGTCGTCTTCGCGTTCAGTCCTCAGATAACCTAGTCGCTCCTGATCCTAGAGCCCATCGTCGTAACAATTCTGTTGATAATTCTTTGCAGTCAGCCTGTAACCCTCAGTGATGATGTCACGGTTTGTAACCTTGAGTGTTGGCATTTGTTGTCATTATTCTTGCGGCGTATTGTAAATTTCTTTTCGCGTTTCTATGTTCTCAATTTTTGCTGTATATACGTTAGCGGAAGTCAAGTTTAAGTTCTCACTTCGGTCGTGTGTTGAATAAACGTTCGGTGTATGGATGAAGTATGAAGTATGGAAGTGTGAAGATGAGGAAAAAGCGGAAGTAATTGGAGCAGTAGCTTTGGAATTACAGGATATTTTTCCGTTAGCTCATATGATGTTCCATTGCATTTTAGTCGTGCAGTATGATTCGGTAAGATTTTAGCAGATGAGTAATTTCGTAGTGCATTGGCTCAGTGATTACAGTCTATAGGCAATCTTAGCGGTATTAACGGGTGCTATTGCTCAGTATTACTATAGCTTGGTGAAATATTGTTTTGCAGTTTGTAATCTGAGATTTAATTTTTCATTAAACTTTGTAGTAAATGGGCAGTTGAGTAATAGTATGAGTTCGTGTAGCCTAGCAGTGTAAATACGTCAGCGTGTTGCAGTATTTCATTACAGTCCTGTTGTTCAGAAATATGATTTTGCGGTATGTCGTTTGAGCTTTTACTTTTTGTGGATATTCGTAGAATTACGGCTAGTAAGACTAAGAATGCTTCGGTAGCGGTCGGCATTAACACTCTTCTATCAATTTTGATGTGCTGTAGAATTCTTAACATTGCGGTATGAGAATTAGAGTTTTAATTTTTCGTGGAATTTCGTAGTGTGAAGGCCTTGTAGCATTTTCGGCAGATGCAGTAGCGGCATTCTAGCTTTGTAGTTCATCAATCGACTCACATCAGCTAAGAGATTACTTAACATTAATATGCGATATGCGGTTTTGAAATTAACCTTTTGTGAAAATATGTAGTATTATGGCAGTATGGATATTCAGTGTAATCTGTCAGACAAGATGCAGTTAATGATCATTGTTTCGAAATAGCTTTT
>NW_026570566.1:0-40930 GCF_019649055.1 Paramacrobiotus metropolitanus | reverse complement strand
AGGTCGGAAGTGACTCACAGAAGTCGGAAGGATACGACAACAAGTCGGCAAAGACATTCAAGAAGTCGAGAACCGACCTCCTAACGGAAAAATCCGACCTTCGGACGGATGGAAACATAGTTCATCCGACCTTCGAAGTCGACATAACCGACCACATGTCGGAAGTCGGCAACTTAGTCAACAAGACGGAAGAAGAACGACAGATATCTGCGGTGGACGAATTCGACTTGAAGGAACTTGTTTAGCCCCACATGGGCATGTTATTGCAGGTTAACCTAGTCGACCACTGACGGATAGGATAACCGACCTCGACAGAAGGTCGGATAACAACAAATTGGATGGAAGTCGACTGGACACTTCCATCGATGAAATCATAAATTCCGACCGGACCTTCGAGCCAGTTCGACTCGGATTACTACAAACCAGGCTCGTGGTAGCAGATTGAACGGTTGTAACCGACCACTTTTGAACGGAACTGCTGTACATGACGACCACACAGGCCGCATGACTTACATACAGCCTTTTCCGACCTGGACTTTAGAATTCGGAACATGAATTTCCCAGCCGCCGGTCGACTTACCGGTAGGCCGACCTTGGTCAAACCGACCTCGGTCCTATTCCCCATTCAGAGAGGATGCCTCGGCATTTGCAATTGCAACAGTGCCTCTCTATCCCGAACGGACGGATACGAGTCGGGTAAGTGTTTAACCGTGCTATCCGACCTCGGTGAATGTAACCGGTTACGACGGGTAACCCGGGAACCGATGCCCCAGACCCAACTTACCGGATGAAAGTGGACAGGAGACCCCGTGGAGACTCAACTGCCCCGTGGACGTCATCCTAGTCGGAATAGGACCCCCGGACAGATTTTTGCAATTTTTTTTATTATTAGCATTTTTCCTAACAAACGGAATTGTATTTTTCTAGTTCGATCTCTTTGACAGATCTGTTTTGTAACCCCTTTTGCTCACTGGAATTGTGATTAAACTTTATTTCATGCTTTCTTTTCGCTGTATACAACTTTCATTACACTTTTCTTTCACATTGTTCTCCGTTGCCAACAAACAAGAAGCCAGCCAACAGAAGCACCACCGGTCCAACGAAACGCCAGGCGGCCGGATTTTCGGCCGTGAGTGAAGCTTCCTCATGGGTTCGGAAGTGAAGAAGGGACGGTCGACCAGACACCGGACTCCCACTGCCAGGACGCGTACCAGCGACCCCACATTGGGTCCGACTGGAGAGTTGTGCGGTACTGGTGCGGTACCGAGTCGGAGCATCCTTCGCAGGAGCTCAGATTCCCGCAGAGGCATGTCAGAGGCACATGACTGCGCCTCTCGCTGTATGACTCAGCGTACGCTCGCGTTGGATTGAGTCCAGTCTGCGCATCATCACACAGCTGATGGCACACAGCACGTGCTTGCCGCCAGTTGCTTCTTTCACGCCTTGACGAACGCTCAAGAGCTCTTCTAGCATTCACTTGCTTGTTTGGCCATCAGTGCTTTGTTTTGCTTTCCCTGCTATTACGCAGCATTGTTCCCTTTATTTGTCAATAAAGCACACTCGTGATCTCCTCGCGCTTGCCTGTTACAATAGTGATTGTAAAGTATGACAAAATAGTGCGCAAAAACCAAAAGTTTTAGTGTATGTATGCTCGTACCGATTTTGACACCATGTACCGGGCCATTTCCTTAATAGTCGTACAATCTGGCCGACGCCAAACCCGTATCATTATCAAAATCTTTATCCGGATATTTCTACTTTGTGTAGACGGTAGTATCCATAATAATTCGATGCATGCCAGCGAAATCAGTGTGACGGAAGTCCAGACCAGACATCTCCATCTCCGCATACCCCATCCGTACGCTCGGCAGTTAGTCGGCTGCAAAACGTATGGGTGGGGAATGCCGACATACCTCTAGGCCTGTCTTCATGGCTAACAACATCTCAACCTGCTTTAAAAATACTGGCACGTTGGCACCTTGCATGAACATGGCAAAGTACTGTAACTGCAGACGGCTTTCAGAGCAGTCAGCACATGCATTAACTGCGCATAACGGTTTAAAAATGGGAAAGATTATGCCAATAATCTGCATATTATTGGACCTGGTGATGGTGGGTGGAGCGCTGTGGTCTGTCCTGTCTGTTCAGTGGTTTGATGGTCAATGGTCAGCGTGTACTATATATAGCTGTTCGCAGTGTATGCACCCACACTTGGCACTGCGTCCGGCATTGATGAAGTTTAGATTTTTTTTCTAATTTTGGTTAATCCCATATCTGTTTACGCCATGGTAGTGCCAGCGTCAAAGTCCGCTTTGCGAAAGCTTAGCGTTCAGAAGTTGAGGGAACTGTGTGTTGAGTTAGATATTTCTCATGGGGATACCGACGGCAAGAACGCACTTTTGCAGCTTCTAGAGCCTCGGATGTTCCCTGTGGATGACACCAGTTCTATTGCCAAAGTGGTTGTGGAACTGAAGTTGGACAGGAAATGCCAGAGTGAACTGGAAGCCGAAGGGATATCCAGCAAGTCTGCCCTGTTGTGCCTTGGAGAATCTTCCAAGTTCCCCAGTAACCTGGATACTGTAAGCCGTGAAGGAGTTCGTTGCATCCTGGGCGATTCATCCGTGCCGAGAACAGCGGCCGCGGTCGGGAAAAACCACCCAAACCAATTCCTATTTCCGCGAAGCCAGCCCACCGCACGGCAGTCCTGGCCAGCGTGCAGTCAAAGGTCACGCCGACCGCAAAGAGGTCAATCTTCCCCGCAGCAGTGCTACCGCGGGTGAGTATGATAATCTGAAGCCGGCATGCTTGCACCGCTCTGTTTCAGTCATTTCAATTGAGAGTGATAAGTCTGAGTTTATGGCCAAAAGTTTTAACTGCTTCCCAACGGAAGCACGTAAATTGCAGAGGCCGCATGAGCTGGCGTGCCCTAAACCAGGGTCGAAAAGCAAGCATGTTTCTCCTCTTGATCTTTCACTGGATGAGTTTTCCGTTCACAGCTGGCGAACAGCGGTTAAATTGTGCAAAACTCTGTCTGGACAGTATGCAGAGACGCTCCTGGAGCATCTCGAATATAACGAATACTTGGCTTCTATGCGTTGTAATTTTACGGATGAGGCTGTTCTTGAATTTGACACGGACTTTCGACATTCTGCTGAGAACGAAGGGTTTTCGTTAAATGATTACCAAGCACGAAATACTGTCAGTTCTAAGCATTTTCATGCGATTAATCGCCGAACAGAGCATGGCGCCGATCAAAGCGACAAAGGTCAGCCTTTTCGCGGTCGCAGCGGCGCCAAAATGTCCCGCTATAAGTTTGCATGCTGCTTTGCCTTTCAAGAAGGCAACTGCTCTCGGTCATCTGCTTCCTGCTATTATTCGCACGTCTGTGGTGAATGCGGGAAACGCGGGCATGGCTATCATGGCCACCGAGACTCAGGAGCTGCGAGCCCTACTGACACTGATAATTAATTTAGCTTGTCTTAATTACTTTGGCAGTGCAGACTCAACGGGTCTGCGTCGCCCTTTTTATTTGGCTGTATTGTGGTCTGACTAGGAATTTTTATTACTGGGTCATCGTGTAATTGCGCGCTAGTAGCGCATATTGTAATTTGCAGTGTGTCCGCATTTGATTATCTGGTGTTCTTGGAATTTTCATTATTGCATTGGCTTTGCAGACGGCTTTCAGAGCAGTCAGCACATGCATTAACTGCGCATAACGGTTTAAAAATCTAGTCGATAAGGTACAGTCACGTCTCAGATTGGTGCTTATACGCCGCTTAGCGCACTAGACATGTCTGCAACCTGTATATCCCACAACCACCAAGTGAATTACGGTAAATGTGCCGGGGAAGCAATTGTGCTGCATGGAGAATAAATAGAAAATTCTGCATCTGCAGAAAGAAAACTTAAAAAAATATTTACATTAGTGCATCATCAACAAGCAGAAAGTAAAGACTGTTTGCTACGTATACAAAAGCCTTCAAACGTGGAAAGCAAATGCGCCTTTGCGCCGTCCATTTAAAGAGCTAATAGAGTGACTGTAGATATGAAAAATGCTCAATAGATGGAGTACGTCATAGTAGGTCATACAGTTCAAATTCAATACAGGGCGTTTAGATTTTTTACGTGCCCCAGTGAGATCGCAGTTTTTAGCCAACGGAAGTGTCTTATCAACGTCGCGCATGGAATATAATGATTTGATAGCTCGAATAATTCAACTGTCGGTTATCAGGCAGATAAGAAAATGAATGTCCTTCGAAAGTTGTTTGCACATCTCGACTGCATAAGAACGCTTGTGTAAAACTTCCGTACTACGTACAAAAAATGACTATACCGAAATGACAGTTTAACTCTTCTAAAACCAGCAAACTTTGGATGTTTCAAACATGCACGTTTTACACCTGGAATTGCTAGAAATTTGATAAAAAATAAAAAAGTTATTACGGGTTTCGATAAACTCTTTTTGGAACATAATTTGGTGATAAAAAAGGCGTATTCAATGATAAATCCCTGCTTCGTGGAAAACAACGAATTATAACCTAAATTCTGGGCACTGATTTTGAGTCATCACGCGAACTCCCGGTGGGGACTCAAGCATCAAAGGTGTATTGCGCGCTAACGCTTCTTCTTTCTGTTGTTTCAGAATATGCCTCCTTATTGCTAAGTTATAAATTCCTACTAGGACAAGGGCAGCCTAATAGTCTCGTAATAATTAGAAGATTACCACATTACAGGATTTAGTACATGATACAAGAATTTTGATATTAGCGTTACTATCAGTTATTTTATTATGTTTTATCTCTGAACTCTACTCGTCAGTTCTGTCCGTTTTGTGCAGGACAGAGCAATGCCACGTTCGAACAACACCCGGACCGGACACGTTAGCATTTCGGCTTCCCCACAAAGACTTTGTAGTCGGGTTGACTGCGACGTTTTTTGATGGGATATGAAGATAGGATATGATGGGATATGAGTGCGGAGGTTTTGATTTGACTGGCCGAACGAATCGTGTTCTTTTGCCACGCTCGCTACAGCTCTGTGTCTCGCGCCTACCTGTCCGGACATCTAACCTGTCCGGTAGAGAGCTCCGACAACTTAAACTGAAGCGTCTTACAGTGAATTATTCTTACACAGATTCCCTGTATAAGAATAACACTTGTATGTTTTCTTGTGTTTTCTTATATTTGCTCATGTTTTCTTGTTTTTTATGCTTCCTCATAATACGGATAGGTTATGGTATTTGTCTGGAGAAAAACTGTCCGAACTTGGCATGGCCACTTGGCACGGCCACCTGAATTTTGATGGTTTACCGAAAATTCTTTTGCCTACGAGTAGACTGTCTTCGGCAGCCCGCATGAAATTTTTTCATGGGTTATCCTTGTGGGGAAATATTGTACGGGTAATCGGTAGCAGACGGCAGCCATATCTGCGTATCAGTGAAATTGTTGGCAAAAAATTGTTCATTTAGATATTTGGCTGATTGGCAAGACAGAGATAAAATATACAGACTCTGTATTCCGCTTTATAAGTCCACACGGACAACTGTGCGACGAATAGTTTTAAAGTGGTGAAAGAAGGCTGAGAAAACAAAGTACAAGTGATATTGAAACTGATAGAATTATTATTGAAACTGATATATACAAGTGATATACGTATACTGGCTTTTGTCGAAATGAAAGTAGTCCAAAGCACTTTTTGCATACCCAAACCGGATGAATGCCGGGCTAAAGCAATGTATAACGACCAGACAAAACAATCTCATTTTAACAACTGTAATGTCGTTGCTGGAAGTCCCGTAAAGGCTTGTCTGCTCAATTAAATAATAATAGTAATAAGGCTGAGGAGTGCAAAAATGCCGACTGATAAAGGTTGACTGCCAACACAGCATTTATTACTCGGCAGTGAAAGCCGATAACTACCGGCTGAAAAATTATGCTTGATTAATAAACATTATGGAGCTTATTCACTATAGTGCGGAACCGCGTTAATGGTGCATTACGCAATATAGCCTACCCGGTTGCACAGAAATAAGCATTTCACGCACCTTCCATGCGTGAGTTCGTTTAACTGTCCTCTGCACAAGCCATTTTCGATGTAAAAGTTTGAGTCAGAAAAAATGCACGAAAACCATTCATAACAAAAATGATTCGACCGCGTAGGGCAGTTATACCTGCTTAAAAAAATAAAATATTTGTTGGAATGAAACAAGTCGTTGCTATTGATAATGCACAAACAAATATTAGCAGCGGTTGCGATATGCCGCGGTCAAGGCACGGTAAACCAAGACACTGCGGCTGCAACTGCAAGCTTAGAAAGAGTGGACACATCCACCTCCCTGAGATCAACATCCGTCCAACTGCGCTCACTGCCATTCGGTCGGAAGCCACAATACCTAACAAAATTCGATACTCACAATTTCTTGGTATTTACCGCCAAAACGCCGCGTTTAATTTCCCTTGAACTTACATTTGAAAGAAGCGCCGAATAGAGCTCCACTCTTGCGGATATTCCAGCTTGTCCAGTGGTCCACCCACCGCCGATGGATGGAGCACACGTCGTTGTACTCTGTGGCATCAACCAGAGGATAGTACTTCTCCGCCGCTCGTAAAAACTTCTGCAGGATACCGGCATCACCATCATCGGAATGCAGTGTTAGATACGGGATCGTGATCGGAACCATGCGTTTATCTGGCATCCATTTACAACCAGCGGTCTTCCATGGAAACTCATCGTAAATTAAGTGAGACATATTAATGCTAATATTGTGCACTGTATAATTCCGCAGAAGCAGACGCCGGCCAACCGTGATGAGTTTGGTTAAATTGTGACATTTCCAAGGACGGTCATAGGGCTCATCATCATCGTAATCGTACCTGTCATGACAGTTCGTAATGCCATCTTGTGTGAAGCCATCTTTAATGACGATATAGGGCAACTGAATTTTCTTGATGGTCAGCAACGTCACCAACACCTTGGTGGCGACAGATATGCCGAAGTTGGTCAACTGAAAGTCGCCGTTGAGAGTAACGATTTTGGTTGCGCTGTTTATGGCCTTGTCTACGGCCCAACTGAATTTGTACAGATTATGGCAGGAAGGCAAGTGCGCGTTGAAGCATTTGTTCGGCTGCAGTATCGAGATATCGATGGTGACGTGTCGGCTGGAACAGCGGTCGGATAACATCTGATACCACAATGTGCAGACCCTAGATTATTGGAAATTTTTGAAATTCGGCAATGCCATAATATGTAATATTGAGTTGAATACGAAGACTTCCTGCGGCTGGGCAACGTACTGTAAATTTCAAATGCACACGTTTTACGTAAACTGCGGCAGTTTTATATGTGGTATCCGCCGCTAATTATGTCTAGATTCCTGGTTGTATTAACTCCATCTGTTAAGTCTTTAGCTACAATAATTAATGCTGCATTTCTAAAGTGCATAGTATTACTACGTAGTGCGTTACCTTTTCGCTTTTGCTTGAGTAAACAGGTCTAAACCCTGGAGAACGTCGGCCGTAACCGATTGCGCCAAATAACCGATTTGTGCGTCATTGCCTGCAATTAAACGCAGCGTCCTTCGATTGCTCACTGTTTCTTCTGATAGCACAAAATATACGATACTACTTGGCGGATACTACAGTGAAACTTCTCTACAAAACACACCCTCCGTTTTTGTCTGTCTAAATTATATAGAGTTGTGTATGTTAAGTAGAGTCACTGCTGCTTAGGGTGCTGCCCGTAGGGACAGATCCACCCAGGGGTGTAAACCTTAATCATATTTTGCTTATAGTAACAGGCACGATACCGCTACAGCTTCGGATCACTAAAACGTTAAAATTTACGCCTCTTTTTACAAGTTAATTGTCAAAAACATTCAACACAATACGAAAGTATGCAAATTATTCCTTCTGAACGTGGATTTAAGAAATTCTGCATACGGGGGGCTGAAAGACCCGGTAACGACCAGACTGAAAGAAAATCCGGAGCTTTCATTGAAACAAACCGAAATAATTTTCTGCTGGTCAAGCCAGCTGTATGTTACTGTATGCTGGACTGAATAAGCCGGTAAAATTGTTTTCATTTCCATAAAACGTTTTCAGTTCGACGCTGTTGCCCCGTCCCTTATCAAGTCCTCATCTTCAGCAGCCGGATCCGCCGCTGCCCAGACCGAAGACGAGAAAATCAGACTCTATGCGTACTCGAAGGCAGATACATTTTTGCTCCACTACCATTTGAAACGCTCGGGTAAAATCGGCATCTGCTTTTATAAAGAAAGTTGGCAAGCGGCTACAGCAATACACCGGGCAACCTCGTTACAGAAATTTTTACGTCAGCATGTGTCGATCGAAATACAACAAGACGACGCGGAAGCATACAAATTAGAAGAAATCTTGATATTGTAATTCTGTTTTTGTTGCAAACTTCATGTATCTAACTGGCTTGTGCTAATAAAGTGATAAAGTTTCATAAAAGATGTATGGTTTAGCTGTAAGGGGGTGACTTTTATACAGAGAAGTGCCCTCGTGTTATAGCATGCCGGACAATTCGATTCTTTTATGCATCCAATAAAGCGGTGAATACTACACGAGAGTGAATGTTTAGAGGAGTTACACTGTATTAGAAAAATATAAACATACCGAAAATTAAACTTGGTTGACGGACTTCCAATACAGTAATTGTATTATTCGACAGCGACTGATTGGGAACCGGATAATTCCGCACAAGCTTGTGTTAATGCACCTAAGTTCCATTCGGCACGCTCGTACAGAATATTAATAGCACGGTGCTGGGCGCAGATAAAATGAAGGACGTCCCCAATGACAGCCACATGGATTCGGAATGCAACGTATAAGTTACCCCAAATGCATTCTCCATCTGTGATACGTATTTCCGCGGCTTTGCACAGACAATTGCTTATAGCGTCGAGATCCATCATTGTAATGATACGAGCATTCGTTAACGGCACGGTGAATTTACGATAGTACAGACCACTGGTCTTCTTATAAAGGGGTGGTTCATCGACAGCGGATTCAATCGGGATAGCAATCTGCCACTGGTGGACCACCAAACGCTGCGGTGGTGTCTCATGGTTCAGTTCCACGAAGAAGATACCTAATCGCGTCGTTGGTGTCAGAAGCCGGGCCGAGCGAAACACGTATGGTCCGTTCTCGGCGTTGCGCAGCGCCACCTGTACCGCAAAACTGCCGGTTTTGGCCACTTCCTGGTCATATTCGTCTCGCCAGTGTTGATCACTTAAAACGCGCTGCGCCCGGATGCGGCGGCAGTGGGTCCAGCCGGCGGGAGCAGTTGTGGAATCGAAATTAACAAACATGCGGTCCTCATCGATATCCTGCACATATCCTAGCCACCACTGTCCGTTGTCCTGCTGCACCATTACCGTGTTCCCGCAGTTTATCTCGCGTGGTCCGGATGACAAGGCTCTAAAAGGATAGGCTGTGATAACGCTCATGACGGCGAAAAGGTTCAGTCTAATAACGACACTAATAATTTACGGTAGCGTTGACACTTTTGTGTAATATCTCCTTGAAAATCACTTGCAGACGCTGCAGTAAAACAAAATTTACTTGAGAAATTGTGAGAGTTTGGTAGCAGCTGAAGGGCGAATTGCTAAGTACACATCTAGTTTTGGAATGGAATAATGTTATATGTAGTGGCTGGTGAATGGAGCCAACGCGGGTCAGAAGAGCGGTCATCATACGTTGAAAGTTTCCTAACCAGGCTAGCGTCACAGGCCCCCCTCTCAGAAAAACTTCATTTTTTGCAGGATTGCAGAGTAACACTAGGGTATGCTTAAAAAAATAATTTCATATGCCATGGTCAGCAGGGCGTGGCCAAACAGAATTTAGAAGTTACAAACTTGCTATGTTATAGCCTATGGCCAATGCATTGCTTCGTACTTTAAGCACATTTACGAATTAATACAAACCACTTGAATGCACTATCGTACGAGGCCTATGTGTGTCCAATATTCCCCGTTATCCGTTTTTGTTTCTGAAGCGGCCTGTACGTGGTACTTAACAATATTTTGTAAGAGCTAGATTAGCAGGTGTAATTGTGTAAATACTTCCATTTCCATTCGCGCTATCAGTTTTTATCACATACCGCTAGCACGAAAACCGAGGTAATGAGGACCTACAGATTATCTCTAAACTTGAAAATAATTAACTGTCATCTACTAGCCCGTTTCAGAAACGGGAAGCCGAGAACATTTAGCGCACATAAGCCTCGTACGATACCACGTGAAGTGGTTTGTATTAAATCGTAAATGTGCTTAAAGTACGAAGCAATGCATTGGCCATAGGCTATAACATAGCAAATTTTAAACTTCTAAATTCTGTTTGGCCACGCCCTACTGACCATGGCAGATGAAACTATTTTTTAAGCATCAGTCTAGAAAAGACTTTCTGCAACTCATGCTCAATTCCGTAGAAGGCGGCAATGAGTTCTCAAACACCATAAAGACCTCTCTGGACACCGATTTAACCGACACCTCTTCCAATCACCTGTCCCAAGGTCAACCGGAACAGTCGACAAACTATAAAATAACAATCGAGCAAATTTTCCAAAACGACGGTCTCTGCTGATCAGTGACACCTGCTGCTGAGATGTGATTGGAGCTGCTGAGATGTTTGTTGGGCTTTGAACGGCACTACTTGGGGGGAACTTTTGTGAACCCCAGGTAATCGGGTATGTCGTTTCTCTGCTGGACGATGCCTAATATTACTGTGGAGCTGTTTTTCTGGTTTTTCGGTCTGTGTTACAGTTACTGAATCCTCCTACCATGGTGAAAGACCAGCTATGTCAATTCTGCGGGCAGCTGTTCACGAAAGGCGGAGGGTTCGCTAACCACGTCAAAGCCTGCAGCAAGAAGGTTCCAGATCGACAGGCCCCTGCCGCTGCCTCGTCGGATCCTAGCCAGCACCCTCTCCAGCTCTTCCTTTCTGGGACTCATTACTCACTCCCAAAACGAGTGCCAAAGACAGTCCGACATACCTGTGCACAACGTCTTGCCGAACTCCTCCGCAAATGCGTGCGGGATAACTCGTC
This sequence comes from Paramacrobiotus metropolitanus, assembly GCF_019649055.1. Classification (NCBI taxonomy): domain Eukaryota; kingdom Metazoa; phylum Tardigrada; class Eutardigrada; order Parachela; family Macrobiotidae; genus Paramacrobiotus; species Paramacrobiotus metropolitanus. The sequence goes on along the minus strand of NW_026570566.1, from coordinate 29,863 downwards.
AGCTGCATGGATTGATCTGCTGTTATTCGGATCAAGAGCGCTCTCCTTACCTGCTGCGAAATCCCTACGTAAGGAGTCACTTTCTACAGTTATCCGCAAGAACCTGGCCGACTTATCGTGCCATCATCATCCTCCTCGCCAGCGCAGTAGTCGCGTTGCAACTCATAAAGGCGAACTGAACGAGGAGCGTCTAACGGCTTTGGCCACATCCCTGTTGCAGGATAACAATGTTCGGCGTGCTGTAGGAGTGGTTATGGGGGAAGATGCACTGGCTCCCCTGAACACAGACACTCTGGAGGCTCTACGCGGCAAGCACCCACCCGAGCCCGAAGACAGCGATTATCCACCCCCGCCCGAACATTCATTAAAGCCCCCACTTGTCACTCCAGCGGAAGTTTTTAAAGCTGTCTTCAGCTTTCCCTCTGGATCTGCTGGTGGCTGCTCGGATTTACGGCCGCAGCACCTTAAAGATATGATGTGCGGCCCTGGTGGGGAAGAGAGCGAGTTGTGTTCTGCCTTAACAGATTTCGTCAATCATGTGCTACAAAACGACGTCCCCGAAGATATCCGACCGTTCTTCTTCGGTGCCAACCTCATCCCGTTGGCCAAAAAAGATGGCGGCATCCGTCCCATTGCGGTTGGTGAAACCTTTCGGCGCTTGGTTTCAAAAGTTGTGAGTCATAGCTGCACTGAGCGGATGAAGGAATTGTGTAAGAACGTGCAGTTTGGTTTCGGGACGAAGGGCGGAGCTGAGGCAATTATGCACGGGGTCCGGGCCTATATTGAAACCCCGCACCCAGGACCGCGGGTTATTGTGAAACTTGACTTCAAAAACGCATTCAACCTGCTGAGACGGGATACACTGCTACAAGCTGTTCGTCAACATTTCCCTGCCTATTACGATTATTTCTGGCAATCCTACCGCTACAGCAGCCATTTGGTTTGTGGTGAAGAAACGCTGACGTCCGCCCGCGGAGTGCAACAGGGTGATCCGTCGGGTCCCTTTGGGTACAGCCTAGCCACGCTACCGCTTTTCGATGATTTAGATTGCGAACTGCTTCTGGCCTTCCTTGATGATGTGACAATGGCTGACACAGTTGAGAAAGTAATGGCCGCCATAAAGCAAATTGAAGAACGGGCCGCGAAAATGGGTTTAGAATTAAACTTCAGCAAGTGCGAATTCTTTCCCATCGTGACATGTGATGCAGATGAGTCCGTGATCCGTGCAACATTATTAAGCACTTGGCCGGATATGATACAGCTCAGTCCTGAAAACTTCACCCTGTTGGGAGCTCCGATGACCTTCCCAGCGTGCGCGAGATTTTTAAATGGGAAAACGGCAGAACTAAAGAATTTCGTTCAACGATTGAAGAAATTACCGGCACACTACAGTTTGTTTCTCCTTAAAAATTGCCTCAGCGTTCCTAAGGTTTTGTACGGACTGCGCAGTTCCCGTGGTTTTGAACACCCGGACTTGCTGAAAGAATACGATAGCTGTCTACGGGTGGGGGTGGAGCAGTTGGTCAACGTGAAGATTTCCGAAGCGCAGTGGACTCAGATATCTCTTCCAGTACGGCGTGGTGGTTTGGGGACACGACGCATAGAGACATTAGCTGTTTGTGCTTACTTGGCATCGGTGTACTCTGTGCTGCCTATGGTTTCCAAATTCTACCAGCCTTCTGAAGAGTGCCTGACGAAAACCGCTGTGGAATCTTGGATCCAACAGACGCATTGCGAAATTCCACCGGAATGTGTTCGGAAGTTTCAGTACGCCTGGGACACGCCAGTGATCGAACGGGACATATCCACATTAATGTCGTCTACCGAAGGTAATGAGCGCGCCAGGGCGGTTTTGCTGTCAGCTTTAAACAGAGATTCGGGAGCCTGGCTGAATGCGTTACCCGCACCTTGTTTGGGGACATTCCTGAAGGATGAAGATGTACGTATCGGTGTTGGTTTGCGATTTGGTTTACCAGTAGTGGTGGCGCACAACTGCAACGCATGTGGTAAACAGGTCGAAAGCAACGGCCATCATGGACTATCCTGCAACAAAACGACTAAAGGACGATGGGCGAGACATAAAGAAATGAACAGCATCGCGAAAAACTGTTGTGAAAGCGCTGGTTTTCCTTGTGAGATGGAACCAAACGGCTTGTCATCAACCACCGCACAAAGACCGGATGGGATGACACTGATACCAGTAAGACAAGGAAAACCGATCGTTTGGGATGTAACCAGCTGGTGTACGGTTGCTGACTCTCATGCCACTGGAAGCTCCAAGAAATGTGGCAGCGTGGCCCAGCTGGCTGAAAATGCGAAGCGTGGGAAGTATTCGTTTTTGGAATACGGATACCTTTTTTATCCTCTAGTAATGGAAACCCTTGGAGTTTTTGGTCCGGCTTTAAGTGAATTTTTACATTTTATGGGTCGGAAAATTCGGGATTTGACTGGAGAAGCACGTTCTACTGCTTTTCTTAAGCAGCGATTCAGCCTTGCTGTTGTTAAGGGAAATGCTACGGCTGTTTTGAGCACGTTACCTTTTAACCCGAGGGAGGACCGGGAATTTGGTTGTTTTTTTAATGTTTAAATTCTAACGATTACGTAGGGTGTCAGCGCGTGCATTTTTTGTTATTTGGGCGGATATTGCCAATAAATTGTATTTTTTAAGCATACCCTAGTGTTACTCTGCAACCCTGCAAAAAACGAAATTTTTCTGAGAGGGGGGCCGGTGACGCTGCCCTGGTAAGTCAGAAGAAATAAACCGGGTCATAATACGATCATATCGTAAACGCATGAATAGAGTGAAGACGGATGTAAGATGTACAGCGCGAAATAAGGATTCTTAACCTACAACTGTACTTCGGCACCATTTTCAGTCCGCAAAGTTTTTGTGGTTGTTGCACTTAATGTGGGTGCGTATTAGCACAAGTTTTTGTGTTTGCATTGCCCAATGAACATCTGGACCAAACGGTTTCAAAAAACCAATAAATGTACAGCCGGGGAAGTAGCAATAAATAAGTATACTGTAGTGGGCAATGGTTTAATAAAAGGTCGTACACTCCTTGTTATTTGGTTCGTTTGTAATCTGTATAGGTAATGGTCATCGTTGACCTTTAATTAGGGCTCTTACACACAGCACCGTAGGTGCGCACGCAGGTGAAGAACTCAGTCCAACAATCTTATGTTGTGACAGCGGTACGGTCCAATGCAAGTGTTCGCCTTCACCCCTTAGGATGTGTACGTCGAACGCAGCCGGATGGAGGTATACCTCGCAGTAGGCCGTGCTACATTCGCTTCACGCCTTCTGCACTTTCTGCGACGGATACGGCAGGAGCGGTGGTGCGCTCGATAATCGATAATGCGGCACCCAACGTGTCGGTGCACGGAACGTCGATTCCGAGCGCCTTTCCTTGATCTCAGGGAAATAATGGCATAACGTGTGGTCATTTCCTGTATGCCCTCGACATCCCCTCGGATTAGGGTGATCTATTTTTGCAACACGACCATTCGCAGCATGGAGCATTGAAATACAGCGCGAAGATGCATTGTTCGCTCCACGTGAAGACGGTCTAAATGTGATGCGTAAAACACTACATAGCTGATAAAAAATTAAACCGATAGAAATTCGTGATACTAATAGCAGTTATAAGGAGCATAAAAAATTTGTAATTTATTGGTTTGCTTATTGTTCGGAAGTTTAAAACACCAGCATCATAAATCCCAATAAAAAGCGTTAAAACCGTCAAAACGCGGTACAGTTGAAGTCACAGACAGCACATCCCACCGCTGCATTTCAGTGCTAATACGCCGAAGCAGAAACTCGTAGGGGCGCCGTTCTTCGGTAGCATCCTTTAACCGGCTGCCCAATTCTCGTTAAACTTGATACATGCAAGCAAGCACCTTTATTCCCCAACTTCTGGCAAGGGCACACCATGCATTGTGCCAAGTGTTTAATACCGAGACAAAATACATAAACAATAGTTTTATAAAAAGTATAACAGTGGTGGTAATAAAAAAAAATTTATACTGGAAGTGGTTATTTTAAAGACTGCGCAGATAAAGGTTATGTGAATTAGCTTTATGGAGGTAACAACAAAATCTCCCCGCCATATACCATTGAATTAGCCTATCTGAAAGTTCAGAAAATTGAATAGTGAATAAGACAAACTATGGGCAATGATAGTGCTGGCACTTCTTAGTCGTTTCGCGGGACTGTAAAATATTTTTGGCAGGTATTTGTTCGTGCCTTCTATATACTTTGTAGTGCACTAGTATACTTTGTAGGTTTTTGTTAGTGTCCTCTAGCCCTGAATCGATGCTTCTGGCTCAAGCTGCTGGCCGTTTTATTAGCACATTGGAAGACCATTATACTGTATACGTACCGTGTGCACTAAATGTAGGTGTTGCAAGATGAGAAAAACTCAGGTGTCGCATTTTTTTGTTAATAAGACGATGGATTGACGTGCCTTTTAGTTTTACGTATACATACAGACTGTATACGCTTGCTCAGAATAAATCTGTCGTCTATTCTGACTACCGTAATCTGTCGTCTCTAGAAGGAAATTGCGCCTCCCGCCTTATAGTTCCAACGCATTTCTGGTACAAAGAATTGTTGTCAGGAACAGGGGATGCAAAGAAGGGTGAAATAATTATTTATCACTTACATCGGTGTCTGCCGCTGTGGTTCACCAGAGATGAACCTCATATGTTAATTCCACGAACACGGGAATACAGCCCTGGGCAGCCAAGTTGGGGCACTTTTGTAAAAACAATTGGCAAATATTTGTAGGCGTTGTTCTGTTCTTATATTTCTACTTATGCCATGTAATTTTTTATCGCAAATCCAAAAATACTAAAATCGGGCTCTTCTGATCGCTCAGTAACGAGCCGAGCATTGATTTAGGGGGAGAGGTAGCAGTCCTTTTTGGGATGCTTACATCTGCCGCTCTAGTAAATTCCCCAATCCATATTTTCGTGTGAGCTTTTCTGCTGACTGTTGGGTGACCCCAAAGGTATTTGCCACGGGAGAGAACCAAAATGTTGCGTGATCAGTGGTCGGCTTAGCGTTGCAACAAGGGGCATCTCCCATAGACTTGTATGTTAAAAACGGCCTACCGAAGATTGTGGTTGCCTAGCGCACAGATTGAAATAACCTAAAGCTATTACTTTCAGTGAATAAGTTGTACGTCCTGTTAGTTGATTTTCATGTGCAAAGGAATACCCGCCTCGTAGACGGGGAGGTGGGATTTCCAGAAGAGTGGAAGAAAAAAAAACAGCAAAGCTGTTGCAACAAAAAAGTTATGGTGGCTGTTGAAGGTTGGTTGAGCCGACTGTATTCGGCTTGTTACATGGATTAAAAACCTGAAACTGACGCTTAACGCTCTGGGAGTGAAATTTTAACAAAAAGGGCATTCTCTGGCATTCTGCGGGTGCGCGCCGAGCTTTGAAATAAGGTCACGCCTCATTTTAGCAGTGCTCGCCAACGCACTGCAAAGGTCATTGAGGCTTGACTGAAATCGACTGTTGTCATGCACCTCCCTTAGTAGAATTGGATGGTAAACAAGTATGGTTTATCATCTTAACACTACAGCCTTAGTGGAATTTAAAAAAAGTATTAAGTGCGAGGAAAACCGTCACAACATACGAGTTTAGCGGTATTTTTCTGCTGGTCTGCCTTGGTTTTCAGCTCACTGCGATTTCAGGCACGTTCTAAACATGGATACGTACAGTTCAAAAGATGCCGGACACCTTCGGCAATAAAGTAAAAAATAAATATTTATTTATTTATTAACAGCAGACACGCAGTAATTTTTGGAAGAAACTGCCCCAACTTGGCTGCCCAGGGCTGTACTATAGAGACTTACAACGCTGCGCACTACTTATTTATGCAATAGTAGTGTTTTACCCAGATACTCGTATAGAGCATTTATTTGATGTAATTGGTATCCACTCTAGTATAGGGCCGCTATACTGATAAGACACAGACGAAACCGCGATGTGCCACATTTGCAATAAGACCCGTTATTAATTAGATTACACTATATTTGTGATTACACCAGCTATAATAGTTAGTGAAACTTTATCCCGGGCAATTAATTTGATGAAGATATCTGGTTCCTTCCACCAGAACTCGTGCGGCTTCCTGGTCACACTTTCGGGCAATGGCTGCCGCTGTGCCGTTCATATGCGCTTGCATGTCTGACATCGCACTACAAACCAAATTGACTAGCAGATGAAGGTGTTCCACAGAATCGTCTGAAGAAATACCGGTTACCGACCTGCAAGCGTTTTCCTGAGCAGAAGAAGCGCTGATAGACTGCAGGACATATGGCGACGTGGGTGACAGCACGAGTGAGGGAACAATATCGGCATTTTGTGCGTAACATTGTCCGTACACGACAGGTATGTAGCGTTGAGGAGGGAAGGGCGTGTCGCAAAGCTTGCCCATAAATTTCTCCCATGTTGCCCCGAACCAACCGTTTCCGTTCTCGGGCGTCGTATATCCAGGACAACGCTGGTTCATGGTCAGCAGGCACTGTCCATATTCCTGGCTCAGACTGCAAAGGTTTGCCACAATTACGTTCGATTAGTTACGCTAAAACGCTCGGGAAAGGAATCCGTCAAATCCGTAACATTGAAGTTTGTTTTGAAATTAAGTTTTCATATGTTAAAAGTAATGCCTTTAAAGGCTTTACCTAGCATACACTAATCCATGGTACTATCAACTTTAAAAAGGCATTTTTACGTATATTTCGACTTTGTTCCTGCTCTAGATTGTCATTTTCGCAGTACGGCTCTTCGAACAGGACAAACATTGCCAGCTGTACGATAGTAAATGAGTTATCATTAATAATATTATTATATTCAGCAATCTCTCGTTTATCTGATTGCGCGCGCCGGAGTCAAGAATGGCTGTACTTGAGTGCAAAATAGTTCAAACTGCAAGTAAGTGCCAGTTCGTCAGACTATAGGCATAATGAAAAATTCCAGAGTACGAAAAACGTCGAAGCCTATGTTGTTCTGACAAATGCACCAATGTGACCTTACCGACAAAACAGCTTTCCAGTCTGGGCTGTCTGGTTAACCTTGTCATCCGTCACGGGCCACTGTTCGCGCATGAGCTCGTACCGATATTCATCTTGCTGGAGTGACAGGCCATAGCAGCGTGATTTTAGTTCGTCGCAGGTTTCCGCTAACGGCGATGTAGAACAGCCGGCAACAAGAATAAAGGTCCAAACTAAAAAAGGCATTATGTGCATTCTCTACTCTATTGACCAGAGACGTTTTCCGTCTACTTCAGTCCGTGATCACGTCCTCCCTTATAGTTCTGACTAGCGATTTCAGCATGAAGACAAGCACGATTCTTTTTCTGAAATTACTGCGCCTGATGCATTTTCGGTACCAGTCTTATATGGCTGCTTCTGCAACAGCGATTACCGAGTTGATAAGGGTATCCGCAGTCTCTACCGATGGACGCCGATTGATCGAGCCGGCCAAATTCGTGGAACTGGAAGTAGACTCAGCCTAGGATATGGCGCATTATTCATGAACGGGCTTAAGAAATCAGCCACTAACATTACTTCGCTTGGTCCATTATTTTAATCAGTACCGCTTTAGGGATCAATATATTAATCACTTCTACTGCATAGATGCATTGCTGGTCTTTACTGCATAGATTGCACACTGATAAGCGCGTAGGCTGCATAGACTGAATGGTGATATACATAGACTGCATTTCAGTCAGCCGTGGTTGTTCATGTGGCCGCCCGCCACAGAGGCTCTCGATTCGGTAAAGTGATTAATATATTGATCCCTAAAGCGGTACTGATTGAAATAATGGGCAAGGCGAAGTATGCTAAGTCGCATTTCGCAACAGGGAAACAGGACTTAACTGCATCTACAGTCTGCGCCTTCTACTTAGGCCTCTAAAATTGCAGTAAGATTACAATCAGCCATATTTTGCCGCGAGTTCCCACGGAGCTTGATTGTATCTTTATAGTGTACAGTATGCACCTCATAGTATATGCCTATATATACTTATCTTTACAGTCGCTGAGCGTGATATTGGACCTTCGAAAAATGTACACAGTCTTCGCGGCGAAGCCAAGGTTCCTTATTCGGCGATATGGAGATTGGCATTCGGCTGATCTGTCCCACTTACTGATGGCGTACGATGAAATGCGGCTGATATGTGTTTACCTGACCGAGAGAGTCAAGTTGTACGCTACTCGGTTTGGTGCTTATTCCGTACCATAGAAGTTCCTCTGTGCCAAAAAAAAAATTCCTGCTTAGCGAAAATATGCCACGGTGATGACTGAGGGGAATGGACATTAGATAAAGCCCATTTTAAAACAAAATTTCTATGCAGGAAACTATAATAAATTTATGAAAATGAGGAACGAGTGACTTTCCCTGATATCGCCTGTTGACTCCCTTAAGTGCAACGCTGTTTTCTCGCATGTTTTGTGCACGGAATCGAGTAATTATCCTAATTTCTGGCAACAGGGCGATATAAAAAATCGAAAAAAAGAAAAACATAGAAATACATTTTATTTGGGCAATCTTGGCTGCCTATGAAGCATTTTCGACACGCCAGCAAAACGCAACACTGATGGGAAGCTGTTTTCAAAAACATATATAACATTTACCCGCAGTACGATTATGAAATGGCTGACATACACCTTAGGACAAAAAAGACGCATAATCCCACCCACAGTATTCCGAAAGCATGCGGCGCAGTGCGCTGTACGACTGAGCTAAAATATCCGGTTGTGGTACAAGTGCACTTGCCACGAGCGTTCGGAATTCTGTGGATGGGATTATGCGTCTTTTTAGTCCTAAGCTGAAGTGAACGTAACGTCCTAAGCTGTATGCAGTACTTTACTGAAGAGTTGCTCTTGTTCGCAGATTTTCTGCATAGCCTTTGCTTGCTAGCAACGTCAAAAAGCAATAATATTAGCCTATTTCAGACTGCATACGGTAGAGGCTCCGTATATACGAGTAGAATCGCACGGCGTCAGATAAGCAGTGCGTTGGGAGGATGAAAACTGCTTCAGATCTTTGTGCGGTTACATTTTGGTCACGTACAGCAACGAAAAAATTAATCGAGTCGAGTGCGCGCGAGAGCGTGAGCACCCTGCTAACGGTCGGCGGTCTGACTGCTCAAAAAAGGTCAACGAGCAGCATACGCTAGCCTGCCATTCACTCATGTGTCTGAGCCGTTGCAAACATCAGGCCGTTGCAGGCAGATAGTTTTTACGCGTCACCGCACGACGCTAGGTTACAGCTGCTAACGTCGCGAACGGACGTAAAACAACCCGGAACCGAAGGCTCCATATGGAACCGGAGCCGAATGGAGCACAGACCGTGCAATCTGAAATATATTCTGATAAAAGAATGACATGAGTTAAACGCATGCTGCTGTTTTTCTGGCTCTCGTTATGTATAGACTGTTTCCGCATGTCTCGCATAATGTGTTCGCACGATACGTTAATGCTGGGAAACTTTTTGCACTGGGTGGAAGTCAGACAGTGACGCTACTATCTTCTCAGAGAAATTATTAGGACTTTCAATTACTGTTACTTAAATTATTCAACCTGAATTTGACCGACTGGCGCACCGGAAGTTTCGCTTTGAACCAAACCAAGTAGACCGCGTTTGCGATGAACAGTTCGAAGCTTGTAGATCAAAGCATCACATACATAATCAAGTACCGTACAAGTACAAGCAAGCATCCGCGAAGATAATAAGTTTAAGCTGTTGCATTGCACGGATGGGGCGTAGTACCTAGTATACCTAGTACTGCGTGCAGCGTGCTTATAGGCCTTAATGTCAAGTGTTTCTTGTGAGTTATAACTTATTTGTATTTCTATTAGATGGGTAAGGACATCGACCGAACATAATTAAAGCAAGCTTTTCGATCAGCGAGTTTCACATGGCAGCAACTTATCGCAATCGCAGTAAATAAGTACCTACAGGCAACAAATATATGTATTTAAGATTAAACGCCACACGCTCTCATATTCAGTATTCGGTAAGCGTGTAGCGCACTGCACCGGATGACAGAGTCATAATTATAGGGGGATTTAACTGCTGCGGCACTCCCTGTACTTGATGCCGCGGCACCCGTCTGGAGTGTTACGTTACGGGAATAAATACGGTTAAATCAGGCGCGGTACATAACCGCCATGTTTGGCCACAACATAAAACAGCAGTACAAGGAGTTGGTTCGGGTAGACTAGTTTTTCCCCTTATAGTATACATGTACATGCATCATGTACGTGTATCATGTATCGTGTACATGCATGTATTCGAGATCATCATGTAGGAGTGCAATTATACAACACTCTTATGTGGCCCGCTCTGGCGACCACAGCAGTTGAATTCCCCTGCATAATTAATTTTTTAACTTACCATTATTCGTACTCGTACAAGCTTGTCCGGTAATTTCCTACGTAAAGGTACAGCTAGCGCGAATTTTGCGCTTATAACGATGGCCACTTCACTACGTTTATCAAATTCCTTAAGTGCGCTCCGCAGTCAGATTGTCGCTTACTGCACCGACCATTTTCTAGGTGGCTCACCTTCTGCCAGGCAGTTACTATTATTCTTATTAATTATATGGCGTGTACCAAGCTACCAGCCAGCGACATGCAAGCTACGTGTTTAAAAAGTGTGGCGTGGCGCGCCGTAGTGTGAAGTTTGGCGTAACACGCAAATTTGTGTAAATCGCTGTACCGAATCGTCAGAAATTACCAGACAAGCTTGTACAGATACATTACCATTGAGTATCGACATACGTCTAAGTAATTGTGCGCGACGCTGTGTTTCTGGTACATCACTTCAAAACCATGTACTTGTTACTGTTTCAGCAAAGCGGCTCTATTTTACACATCTTTCGACTCCGATAACATAACACGATCGACTCAAACAAAATTCGTAACTGTTCAGTCATAAAAGGTGCAAGTTTGCGCTGCGCAGAATAAGGCAAGGCTGATGTTCTTCTTTGTTATACTGTAAAATATTGGTTTATGTTCTGGTTTATGCAGCGTAAGACTTGATATTTTGCCGCATATGCGTAAGTAGACAGGACAACCACTGCTGTTTGGTAACCATACATTAGTAAAACCGATGCGGATCATCGGATCAGTAAAAGTACGTACGTACTCAGGAAACCGCTGTTTCCGGCTAAAATGAATAAAACTTGCACAAAAACCAGATAAACCCTAAGGCTATGAATGCTAAAAAGCCGCAGATACATATACCTTCTGCTGCGCCAAAGTCAGTTCTGAGTCGTTAAAGATATTATTCACACTTTTGAAGAAAGTCCTGACACGTGGCTGCATCAGAAAAGCTGAGCCGACCAAATGCATAATTTGTATTTGGCTGCAGCGGATTTCTTAAGAAAATAACCACCGTATCTGCTTGGTCTGACGCTTTACTTATCTCCGGTCGTGTAATTGTGAACGAATTCATATACTGCTTGTCGTCGCATTGCTTGCTTAGCTGAGCGATAATCACCAAACCCCGATCAGCGCAGCGATGTACGGTGATGATCCAGGAAAATGTCCAATTATTCTGCGGATTTTCATGGTATGTCTCGGCTTTTTCCGGGCCGGAAAGGAAAGCCATATACGCGTATGCGCAGGGCGCTTCAGACTCAGAAATCTTTTCGCTAAAAAAAGTATATGAATAAACCGTACAATTAATATGTCGGCTTACCACATATTAAAGTTACTGGGCGCAGAATTATTATTACACAAACAAATTGTCCCACGAAAAATATTTTTGTATTTTTTGTGTATTTCGTTGTTCAGTTTTTGCATTTCTTAAGGGAAGTGGGCCGGTACATGTTACCAAATTCGTGTACATGCACGAAAACTTACACTTTCGCGCACTGCCAAACACATTTTTGTTTCGGTTTATGACTTTCTGTAGCCCGAAGATTTGTATACACTGGTGTGAAAACCGTATGTGCGCGCAACATCCGGTTCGGGAGTTATGGCTCATAGAAAATACCAAAAAGTTTAAATGCGTTTAGGTGTACCAGAAGTCTCATTATGGACCGATCTTCCTCAAATTTTGCACGTAAATACACATACCCACGAAGAACGTTTTTACACCGATCCACTGTTCTATCATGTTTTTCAAATTTTAAAATGAATTTCAAAAAGTTTAAAATTCATTTTAAAATCTGAAAAAAACCATGGAAGTCTGGATCGGTATAAAAACGAGCTTCATGGTTATGTGCATTTGCGTGCAAAATTTGAGGAAGATCGGTCCATAATGAGACTTCTGGTACACCTAAACGCATTTAAACTTTTTGGTATTTTCTATGAGCCATAACTCCCGAACCGGATGTTGCGCGCACATACGGTTTTCACACCAGTGTATACAAATCTTCGGGCTACAGAAAGTCATAAACCGAAACAAAAATGTGTTTGGGAGTGCGCGAAAGTGTAAGTTTTCGTGCATGTACACGAATTTGGTACCATGTACCGGCCCACTTCCCTTAAACAATGCATTACTTAAGCATCGAAGTACTGATTTAATTTATGTGGAGTTTTAAGGGATTTGGCCCGGTACATAGCACCAAATTTGTATATATCCACGGCAACTTCCGCTGTCGCGCCCTCCCAAACACTTTTTTGCATTGCTTTATGATATTTTGTAGCCAAATGTTTCGTATACATAGGTGAAAAAACCGTTTAATTTTGAAAATTTATTTAAAATTTGAAAAAAAATGGTAGAAAACTGGTTCGGTACCAAAACGATCTTCATAGTAATGTGCGTTTTCACGCAAAATTTTAAGAGCATCGGTTCATAACGAGACATTTGGTGCATGCACCTCCGCGCGTTTAAACTTTCGGAATTTTATTTCACTAATAACTCCCGAACCGGATGTTGCGCGCACAACGGATTTCACGCCTACGCAAACAAATCCTCTGGGTACAAAATGTCATAAAGCAATGGAAAAAAGTGTTTAGGAGTGCGCGACAGCGAAAGTTCCCGTGTGTGTACCCAAATTTGGTACTGTGCACCGGGCCAAATCCCTTAAAAAAATACTTGTAGCAACCGTGCAAAGCTAAAAAAACCCACGCATGCAAATGTACTGTATATATACATAAAACATATTATATTATTGTACTCGTATACTTCATGTACTGATTAAGCCGACCAGGAACGGATTCTTTTTTCGTAATTACCGTAAGTGCCAGAAGGAAATACACGGAGCATTTCAGTTCGTCGCGCTTCATATTCCCCCATAAACGCCCCATATTTATTGGCCTCGTTGGACGCAAAAAATAACGTGGTGTGGCCAACGGCGTACCGGGTTTTGAAGAATACCTGCAGCTGCAGATGCTCGTAGGTGTAGCCGTCCCGCCATTCACGCCACTGGATCCGCACATTGGCGTCCAGCATCATACACATAAACTCCACAGGCTGGCCGTCTTCCTGCGATAGATGTTCCAGTTGGACACAGTGCACTTTGCAGCGGTTGATCTCGTGCACGGACAGTAGCAGACGCCAACCGGGACGACCATTCCCGACGCCCGCAACGGCCGGCTCTAGCATACCCATAAACAAGTCACCGTACAGTACAGCGTCCGGCCGATTAATGTCGACGACATCCCGCACCGGCTGAGCCAAAACGGCGGAATCCTCCCGCAGCAGATTTTCCAGTGCTTTTCTCATGTCCACGGCCAGTCCTTCTTGCAGTCGAAAAAGCACCTGTCGGTCGACATATGTGTTTCTCGCCAAACTGCTAGCAACCGCCGCCCCAAATAATTCGGGATCGTCCAAATCACCCTCGGTGGCGCTTTGACCATCGGATTCTTGTTTCAGCGCCAGTAAGGTGTACGTCAGCAAAGCGGCCGTGGTGTCCAGGATGCAAAAGACATTCTGAACTCCGTTGTTCCGCCACCCGTCCACCACCGCTTGCCGGATAACGGTGACAGCATGGAGACCATGCGACAGCACCATTACCACGCAGCGGAGACTCTTCCGGCGCTTGATTTTCAGGGCATTCAGGATGTAGGCGAACAGCTTAGCTAACATCTCAGATATCACTACATCCGACTTCGCCACACCGTAAGTGAACTCTAGCAGCAGACGTTTGATGGAGACGGGCGGTCGGCAGCCGGCGTCGGCTTGGTGGTTAACCGCTTCGTCACCAAAAATCCATGGGGTGAGGCCAACGCCGCCGGCGGCCACTGCGCGAAAAGCGAACAGGACGCGTCGTTGTCCGTGGGCGAAGACCGCCACCGAGACCTCGCGGAATCCAATGGCCACTCCCAAGTGGTGTTTGCTATACCTCTGCAAAGCGTGGTCCTTCTAGCTCTAAATGGGTACACACGTAAACAGCAAACATACGTAGAACTACTAACTGGGGTTGTCGTGTGGAGGTCATTACAAGGGTGCCGCAGTAGACCGATGCTCATGGCTGCGTGTCCAGCTAGCCCAATGCTTCTGTCCGTTGAAGGTACAAATTTGACGACGCGAACTGCCTGGCGGTTAACCAAAATTCTACTTATAACCTATAGCGAGATAAATATCAGCACATTATAAAAGCTGATAGCAGACTAATTGTCGGTTATAGTTGGTAGCTGCACTTAGGAAGAATCAGAAAGCACAAGCATTATCCAGACGCTACACTGTATACGTTCTACATACAAACGTTACTGTGTCATTTTCCGCATTGTATTATTTACATTTCCATCCAGGTGGTCTACTGAAACACATAAAACAGAGTACAGAGTCACAGACATGTCAAAATCGCTCGCGACTGACCCATTTGTAAACCGCCCGGTTTGCTCTTGACTCTTGAGGTAAAACTTCCTATCGCAACAAAATACGCTTTGATCACGTGCGCTAAAATGTCAACAGGGAAGCGTTTTATCTGCTCACACGGCTGTAGTGCAATGAAACGGCAGGAAAAAAATCTTGGTGCGTGACTAGATAGCATATTTGTGTGTCACCGGACAATGTCAAAGGTTTGTTTTCTGTAAATAAGTAAGGACTTAATTACCGTGACTTAAATACCGTGACTTAAATACAACATTAGACAGTTTCTAAATTATTAGTTTAAAAATGGCTGTAGTGTACTCAGTTTTCATACGAAAGTCTCATTCGCGTTCACAACGCTTTTATTTTTCATTTAGTTGAAATCGAAGCTCTCGTGCATAATACATGCTGGAAAAGTATAGAATAAAAACTGGAAATACTATCTACCAAAGTTTAAATGGAAAGTTTGTCGTAGAAAAACGACGCACGAACCGGATTCACCGCTATTTCAACTTATTTCCTTGGCTCTGCCAGAAAATTGGGATGTTATTATATTCCAGTGTGGACTGCGAATTGCTGCTCAAAAATACTTTCTATATAAGCCCAAGCCTGTTTAAAAGGCCTAAAATTGCTTTCATACCTGGCTTTTTAAGTCTTTTAACTGAACCCTATTTTCTCATAGTTTTTGTGGCCGGAAACGAGCGGCATGAAGCAATATAAAGGATCGCAATAAACACGAAATTATTAGATACAGTCGCAAACGTGGCCGTTTCTAAATTATTTTCGGCACGCCAGCGAAATGTACCACCGGCGATTGCGGCCCATATAACCGTTACAAAAGGAATTACATGGTCGAATACTTACGAGTCTGTTTTCGTTCTTCATACTTCCGCTATACTAGCAGCACGTTGCTCAAGTCAGTGTATGTGAAAAAGTGAACAGTCGGCGTAATTCCCAAAGTAACTGTTTAGTATAGATGCACCGGCAGCAACTGGACCGAGCTGGCGAATGTTAAAAGTGAGAAAGGTAAGCATGGTCAAAAGGGAAACAAAATTGTGCAGAAAACATTTTAAAGATAGAAATTCTCTGGGGTTTAACTGAAAACCAGTAAATTGGTACTTGCTTTTCGTTTCCAATAGTTTACAGCAGTTTTGAAAGGCAGAACATACGAGTAAACGAACTCGTAATATTGCAAATGTATTTTGCTACATGTTCAAGGAATTATTGCCTCTCGACTATTTTCACCGGTCGGCGTGATATTACAAATATTTTCTCACCGTGTATTAATGCTGAGAAATATTGTGCGCTGAATCGATGGCAGACAGCAGTCGCTTTGGGTCAGTAAAATTATTGTGGAGGTTATACAGTTCGATGATTGACCGATGGGCGTACCAGAGATCACGCTATAATTTCGAAAAAAGCACTGAAACTCAAAGAACAAGTGATAACATACCCGAACAAGTGATAATTATTAATAACCCGAACGTATGTATCTGTATTCTGTATAATAAGCCTAACGCATAACAATCCTAAAGTTTAATAACCAGCCAGTTTGAGTAAACCATTTATGCTGCTGCGTGAGTCGATGCAGCCGCAACAATTGTGGTTAACAAATGTGGCACATTGATCCTCGATCGGGAAAACATCGTTAAAAGCATTCACCAGAGTGGACAGCATTTTTGTCTCTTATACACCGAGCGTTTACAGCTGTACAGATACATAGCTTGATTTAGACAGTTGAGCCGACGAGAAACAAAGCACGATGACTGGCAGCTTGAATTCTTAATCAGGCATGGACCGATAGCAGCCAGGTGGCATGTTTAGCGGAAATATCTACCAAGTCTTCTACTGAAAACATTCCCACTTTACGTCTGTGACAAGTGACGATCTCACTTCATTAATAATTTAGTGAGCTGAATATCGAACTGCTGGTTGTTTAATTCCAACCCAGAGGATCAGCAGCGGTGTTGTTTAAATAGCGTATTGCGAACTGTGTCTATAATTCCCTCGCAATTCCTTTAACCATAAGAAGCAGACAAAGTATCTGTACAATGCTGTTTTCTGGCATGTTTTGTGTACAGAATCGAGCAATTATCCAAATCATCTGACAGCAAAGCGATATAAAAAAATCGCAATGAAAACGCAAAAAAATGAAATTATTTTTCATTTTCGCAAACTTGGCTGCTTATGAATTATTTTCGACACGCCAGCAAAACTCAACACCGATGCGAGCTTTTTCCAAAACCATGACATTTACCCGCAGTAATCATTCGTTCTATACTTCTACCGGTAGTGATGGGGTTGTCCTGTTGGGATTTTGTGCAGTTTGAGAAGGAACTGCGTGTGATGGTCCGAACTGCGCACCCGGCACCACATGCCGGGTTGATAGGTGCGCTGAATCTCCCGCTTCTTCGATTTGGTCATCAGCGCCGGGTCTTGCGCCATTTAATTAGTCCATTGTGATCTCCATGTCGTCCACCGTGATGATTTTGGAGCGCGTCTTAGATTTGTCGCGCTCGCGCAGCATCTGCCATTGCGTGTACGCCACCTCCAGTGGCTTCGTTTCACCTACAGTAAAAAACATCTGACTTGCGACTGCTCCATGTATTTTTTATAAGAAAATTACAAGAAAAAATCTGATACTGTGTTTAATTTTCTTATTACCAAAACCAAATTTTATTAACAATTTGTATCGAAAATACACAAAGAATAATTCTCTGATAAAAAAACAAAATTTCTCACTGATTTCTGTAACATTTCTTCTTAAAACGGGCAATTTTATCTGTCGCATTTGCCTAGCGTTACAAGCCGCATTTCTACGCTTATCCGCTGACAAAACACAACGACAGTACTCTGTACATGTACAGCACATTTTCCATAATAAATTGTTAGAATTGCATTAGTTCAACAAAAATTGTAATTTTTATTTAAACCAATTCTCACCTTAAAATCCACCAGAAAAAAAACAGTTTCAGAAATCTATAATTTACTACGAGGGTACTTTTTGAACGGGCAACGGCTAATTTTGATCCTACTGATACTCCACTTCGAAAGCCACAGTACTACGATTATCATGCGCTGCAAGTACACTGCTCATACGCAATTAACATTAATTACCACCGCAGAATCGAATTTAATAATTAAAATAAGAAAACACACCAGAAACTGGAACCAACCAAATGCAAAACGCGAAAATCACTCAGATTTGCTCATACAAAATTTCTCGTAATAATATTCTCCCAAAATTCATGGGGTACCGGAAAAATTACAGGAAATAACTTTACTTCTGAAAAAAAAGATTTAATTAGAAAACTGGAAATAACAGAACAGCAGCACCGGGTAATTACCGCCCTAATTTTCCACCGAAAATAACCCTTAAAGTTCGTACAAAAATATCACCTAAATTCAAGGGTTTAAATTTCTTTGCGCCGATCTTCCGGCCCATCCACACGGCGCCGGACTGCAGATAAATGATCTCAGGTTTGCCGTTATTATCCACCAACGACACCCCGATCCCGCCCAGTGCGCCACGTTCAATTCTCCACATTGCTGACTATGACTTCGTTGTCCAGCGAGCACTGCACTGCTGTCCCATGTAAAATACGTGAGCTCGTAGACCAACTGCCTGTGAGCCTAACATCTTCGTGAAGTTATTTAGAAATCCCATATTCGCAAAGCGACAACGAGTTCACTTAGGAGGTTCTGTATCTTAAACTGCAGTGACACTACGTGGTCAGTGAGCAGCTCAAACTGGCATCACAACCAACCAATACTCAGTAGCTGTCTCTCAGTGTTGCAAAGATGCCTAATGCAGAGCACTGAGCTCACCGCAGTATCACCCCCTGTTAGACGGCATATTATGATTTCTGCATTGGACTGATTAACATGACCAAGACATGGCTCCTCACAACTGGCATAAACTAGCACAGCTTTAAACACAGCTTTGACTCAAAGTGGGCAAGGTCGTGAAGCTAATTGAGTTGTTTCCCGCTACAACAAGCGAACACGTAGGCCTTGATGAAATCGCACAGGGAGCCGTTGCACCGGAACACCCACACATATAATATCATTAATAACTTTATTATCTTTGACGGCAACAGGGATGATTAACAAGCGCTAATTGAAGATCACACCAATAACAATTTTTTGTTGCTGCAAAACATAGTAGTAATGCAAAATAGCAAGTAAACAATAATATTACCAAAAACAATAGAAAAAATGGTAGTAACAGAAGCTGTACACTACTCAGCATGCAAAGATATCTACAAACATGAAAGAAACATTATTCAGAAAGATCAGTTATTATCACAGTAAATAACCAGGAAAATAAACAAACATTAATACTGTTAATTATGCGGATTTTAACAGAACAGCCAATTTGTAGCAGAAGACTGAACAAACATTTTAAAAACTAACTCAGCTAGCTCATCATTAGCGATCTGCATCAGGCAGTCTCCTCGGATGCGGCTGCGGGCAGTGCCTGTTGGCATTTTCGTCTATACATCATTCGGAACGCAGTATTCATTGCCGATTTAAACTCCATTAAGTTGATGGTCACTTTGAAGCTTTTTTCCACATGCACTGCAAAACAAAATTTTCATTATTCTAACCAGGGCAGCGTCACCGGCCCCCCTCTCAGAAAAATTTCGTTTTTTGCAGGATTGCAGAGTAACACTAGGGTATGCTTAAAAAAATAGTTTCATCTGCCATGGTTAGTAGAGCGTGGCCAAACAGAATTTAGAAGTTTAAAATTTGCTATGTTATAGCCTATGGCCAATGCATTGCTTCGTAATTTAAGCACATTTACGATTTAATACAAACCACTTCACGTGGTATCGTACGAGGCTTATGTGCGCTAAATGTTCTCGGCTTCCCGTTTCTGAAACGGGCTAGTAGATGACAGTTATTTATTTTTAAGTTTAGAGATGATCTGTAGGTCCTCATTACCTCGGTTTTCGTGCTAGGCTGCTAGGGTTATGTGATAAAAACTGATAGCGCGAATCGAAATGAAAGTATTTACACCTGCTAATCTAGCTCTTACAAAGTATTGTTAATTACCACGTACAGGCCGCTTCAGAAACAAAAACGGTTAACGGAGAATATTGGACACACATAGGCCTCATACGATAGCGCATTCAAGTGGTTCGTATTAATTCGTAAATGTGCTTAAAGTACGAAGCAATGCACTGGCCATAGGCTGTAACATAGCAAGTTTATAACTTCTGAATTCTGTTTGGCCACGCCCTACTGACCATGGCAGATGAAACTATTTTTTTAAGCATACCCTAGTGTTACTCTACAATCCTGCAAAAAACGAAATTTTTCTGAGAGGGGGGCCTGTGACGCTAGCCTGGTAAGATTATTTGCCATTTTTTGCACTGTGTTTACGCAAAAATGACTGAATGGCCCTCTATTCTGAATAAACGCGCACAAGGCAGCCATTTTAGCTAGCAAAAAAACAAATGGAGTCTAATACTTCAAATTCACCGTTAGTTTCAAGAAACTATAAAATGAAAACTAGATTAAGTGCTTAATTTAAATTTAATTCAAATGAATTTAAATGAAAACTTACAACAGATTGCTTCTGTAATGCTCGAACCAAGAAATTTATCCAAGCCGGTATTGTCTGCGCGGAACACTTTTTCATCCCCACTAAATCTCCAAGAAGATGCAAGATAAAATTTTGGGCATATCTTGTCCAACTAAGGTTTTTTGGCGTCGGTCCATGAAGTCGCAGCCTTTGTAGTTTGTCGCTGTACACAAACAGATCGTAGCCTTGTAACAGCCGCGGGTTATGAGGACCTTCGTGGCGCCAGTAGAAATCGTAGAACACGATACCACCTCTCACGGTAATTACTGGATACTTAGGATCACTGGATACTGAAATAGCTTTTGCTGAAATTTGGTGCGCAGAAGGAGGTTCGCAAACGTGGAAATTGTCGATTGCTGCTCGCGTAACGGCTTGAAATTTGCTGTGTCGGCGCCGTTTTGAAAGGTGCTCCGTCCCGGAATCGACAGCGCTGCGATCAGCGTTGTTGCCATTCTCTGAAACAATTAAAAAAATTTTCATAAAAAACATGCAATCTGATGCCAAAAAAACACAAATGAAAATTCTGTTTCAAGGAAAATAATTACGTACAGAGTCGCATTACTGTAGTCGCATTACTTTCCATCAATACTGATTTTATTACCGAAGACGTCATTAACTGAAGCAGTAGTCCTACAGGTAGACTGCTCCGGAAGCATTGAGCGCGCAGCAATACTGGGCCGCTGCAGTAAAACAGGTGGTTAAACTAGTCCACTAGCTGGTGCAGGCACCGAAGTGGCCAGTCTTCCCTAGAAAATATCAGTTACTGTATTTCATGTATTTCATTCAAGTATGTTATTTTACCGCTTACGTTTTGCGCATCCGGACATTGTTCGTTCAAAGTTTTCGTATCATTGGCGCTGGAATAGTTATTTCCATCAGAGTTAGCGATAGCTGCAAGAAAGGCATACTTATCAAAATCGAAATATTTACAACATTATTATTCCAGGATAGTCACAAATTATTCACCATGTGTTGGAGTTAACCAAATTTCGAAATTTTCTGATGATGTCCCAGGAGGTATAGACTAAATTTTAGAAGGGCTGGGATGGTAAAGTTCGCCGGACGGCACAAATGCCTTTCAAAAAACGCAGTTTATATAAGTTCAGCACAAGAAGAAGTTTCAGGAGAATTTGCGTACTATCAATGGATTTTCGGCTGGTTTGCTTGTGAGCGGCATGAGAGGCGTTGTAAAATCGATTGACGGGCAAGCGTCTGGCATAACAAACCTAATTAGAAACGCGAATCAAATATTCAAATCATATTCCGCTGGTTACCTTGTACTGGCTCGAGAATATTCTGGGACTCAAAAACAGCATGAACAGCGTGCGGAAACCGATTGATTGCGTTGAAAACATATCCGGCTGTTCAGAACTGTACCCGGATCTTGAACCACAGCCGGTGGCGTGGTGGTCCGGTGACTTGGATGTTTGTGTCGACTCTGGTGGTGTAGACGGACTGGCGGCTGGAAGAGATTGCGGACCCAGGCAACTTTGAAGCCGCTTTCCCGTTTGTGCTGTTAACTAAATTTTTCGCACTGGTCATATAATGAAATGAGTGATCGCAGCTACCTGACAAAGGGCGCAGAAAATATTGTTGAACAAAAATCGTTTTCCGGTTTCACTTTCAATTTAAAAAATCTGAAGTAAACGTCGATGACTGAGCAACTGTCCTAATTTTTTCATCCAAAAGTTTTTTTATGGTAAACTTGAATATGCCGGTACTTACATACTGGCGAAAATATCCAGTTAGTTGTATATCCTGAACGTGTGCCAACTTTGAACAATTCAAGCGGACACTGCAATAAAAAGTGGTTTACGATGTCGACCAATCTTAGCTTATTTAGAGATAAAAAATAAGTAAATAAAGGTATTTGCTGTTACATACGACTTTCATGGGATAAGCGCAAAACAAATTTATTAAAAGACATTTAAGTTTAGAACGCAGCTTTTACAGCGGTTATATTAAGGAAATACCGCCAGATCTAGCAGCACCTTTATTTCCTGGTGGGGTTTAAAAAATAATAATAGTAAGATCAAGTGTAATTAATGGAAAGCAAATAAATAAAAAAAATTCTGCACAACTTATTAAAAACAAGAAATGAGAGTACCTGATTTTTGGCGCTCGGTTTGCGAGTGGAGGTTTTCTTCAAAAACTGCATTGCTTCGGACTCTGTAGCATCAACATATTCCACGTGGTATCGAAAGTATCCGGCAGCGGTTTTGGTGGTTTTCGGGAACCAAGCAAGAACTGTGTCGCCAACGGCATACTCCGTGCCGCTGTAGGTGTTCTTTAAGAACTCATCCTCCACGATTTTGAGAGTATTCTGCTTAGTCTTTTTCTTTGTGTAATCCATGCATCTCATTTTTCCGTCAACCGCAGACTTAATCACAATGTACTCTGTAAAATGTTACTTCAAACAACTGCCAAAATTTTAAAAATTGTCGAAATACGTACTTTCCGTGGAATCGTTGGAGCGGTAATAAACATCGACTTCATCGTCAAACTTTTCCCATTCCTCCTTGTCCGCAGAATCCTCGTTATAAACTTGCTCGGTACTCCGAGAACGGGAACGAAGATCACGGTTAGCAGACATCGATAATTCTTTATTAAATACTGCTTTTATTAAATTCGATAAATCAGACTAAAACATGGATAATCTTATCATCGTTATTGCCGCTGAAACTGGAAGACCTTCGCCGAAGTGAACTAAAGCGGATACCGCATTCACAAGATTCTGCCGTTTCAATGCTGCCTGCTGATTGGCTAGCCACAGCGCGACCAATCAGCGCGTTCTCCTCCCTGAGATATCCGCTTTTATGTATAAATTAAAACGAAACATTCAGGATATGAATTGCAAAATAAGCAACACATGGAAACAAAACTGGTAAAACAATTATGTGTTTAGGTAGGTACATTAAAAGCCAAAACAATTTTAAGTGAAACACTTTTAATAACAAGCGGTAATCTAAAATGTTTAATTTTTGAGCATAACCGTTAACGATGGCACCGTGTACCTATATAAGCACTTTGGGGAATTCGCTAAGAAAAATACTGGATGATCCAGCTGGTCTAATAGTAACACCACTGTATTCGCTCCATGTGTGGGAAGCAGATGTTGCATCTAATGAAAAGCATAAGTGATGTTGGCGCTTCCGAAAAGTACGGTTGATTGATGAACAAAATCGTTAATCATCCGCTCGGCGACGTCTCCACGTTCAGCGATAACAATTTCCGGTGGAGTCTGCACATCATACCGATCACAAACAAGGTGGTGGAGTGCATAAGAAAGCGTCAAAAGGAGCTGCCTTAACTCTGGAAACATGAGCTCTTCAAACGAATCATTTCCTTTTTGCAATGCAAAAGGGATTACAACCAAAAAAAAGAGGAAATATTCAGACGCTTTGAAATCCTTCCAGTCTTTTGGGTCAGCGCGAGGGACGCGTGGACAAATTCTGGGATAAAAAATTTAATTCATTATCTTTCCAATTTTATCGGCTTCCCCCTTGTTCAATATAAATTTTCGACCGCCGGAAAACCGTGGAAATAGTGCCGCTATCGGAAGCGACGACAATGGAACTTCAAGGAGAAGTTTGAAGATATGTTTCCCCAAATTTAGCGTAATATGCATCAGGTCGTGCGGCATGCAACGGATAATGTCGAATTGCTGCTGTGGCAAATGAAGCAATTCGCTGAAGTTATTTGTTTCCCTTTTACCAACTGCGGCATTCGAGCTTTAAGTGTTTCCTCCAGTAAGCGCATTCAACGCCCAGTCCCGCGCATCTTGGAGAGTCTGCGCATGAGTTCGGTTTTCGTGTAAAAGCCCGTGTGTATATGGATAAGTTGCGGAACCAAACCCCCCACTTGCTGACCGAAGGCACGTGGTGCAGCCGTACTCTAAAGAATTCCACTGGCGATTGCCGCGGGCGTCGCATCGCCCTGGAGAGTCACAGCAGCAGCAAAGCAGATTTAGCGACACGTTTTCTAACTCCGCAGAGGCTTTTTTGTAGTCATCAACAAATGGCTTTAGAATTGTTTGAGCGCTGGGCTTGCTCTGGCAGCAAATCACTACGGCGTAGCGAGCCATATCCCACCGTACAGCAATAGAGAATTCGACAATAGTCCACATCAATACCCACACTTTGTTTCTTGCTCTTTTTAAATCGGCTCCGTCAAACCTTTTCAAAACTTTTTATAACCAGTTATTGCATTTATATCATATAACATTTCATAGCAATACATCGAATAGTATTATATTATATTACATTACATTAAAGTAAATCTAATTAAGATGGATTAATAGAATTTGCCTGATTCAAACAACCTCAATTAAAATCAACTAAATTGTATTTTCACTATTTTTATTTTAGAAAGCCAACAGGAAGCTAATAAGAATATTCTTAGAAGCCTTAGTTTATTTAACTAGCGTATTTTATTGAAGCTTACCAGAATAATAAAGTTGCTTTCTCGCGGCGATTTGTTTGTAATTCCCTATATCTTCTACCGTGGCGTATGTCCAAATAACCTGAAGGAATTTCGCTCTGCAACAAACGGCTGGCAAACGGGTCGCTGAACAACTGCCGCAGCAGTTTAGTTAGCTCAAAGGTGTGAAACGTTTCCGTTAGAGTATTTGGGCAATCCAAACATCTCTATAACAGAAACTGTAGCGTCAATAACTGACTTCATGATTTTCAAATGAAGTCTAATTTTAAATCCTACCATTCCTTAGTTCAAAATTTGACATCACTTTTACATGATGCTTGCCTTTACCCAAATATTCCGAGTGGTTCTTGCACACATAATGAGAAACTGGTGGCACGCTACATGTTTCAAGACTTGGGGCCAGAGAATGGCCGATTGGGAGATACTTATTTAAATAGCATAAAATATCATTCTGCATCAAATTGCTGGCGTTATGTCGCCTAAAGATTTCGAGCAAATCCGTAAGACCGTCAACGTTTGAATGCAGCGACCCTGGAAATAGCGGAATAAAATCGTCACAGTCATGAGTTCCTTCAGCTAATGCTTGCGCGTCTGCAAGAGTTTCTCCATCGCAAATATCAGCATTAGGAATTGAACCATGTTCGAGATCCGAGGGGCTAGTATTGCTGTCGTATTTAGCTGCTTCAATTTGATCAATTCGATGGGTATCTTCTACGAAATCAGCTGCCGTTTCATCCACGGCATTCGGTTTCCTTCCTGTAGAGCATTTTCGAAACTTAAAAATTCGCATTTCGAAGGTGTTAGTACGAAAAACCTCACCAAAGACGGTAACCTTGGGCAACTGCCGGTAGCAATGACTGCGATTTCCCTCTCCTGGTGAAATTTTCTTAAAAAAAGTTCTAGGCTTTGACATGTCAGAACGGTGCGTTTATTTTCCTACTGCTACACCAAAAATAAAAATTTATATATGCAATAAATTCCCATACACCATCTAAGAACCACACATCACTGAAAACCACGAAAAAATTTCACAGAGAACACCAAAACAACAAAATGCACAATAAAACTCAAAAAACAAATCCAAATATCAACAGTGAAGTTTTTAAAGTAACACAATATCGAAAATATTGCAGTAGTATAGCGAATGGCTTAAGTCGCTTAAAATTCACGCCCACGTTGAAGCGCAACTTGGGAGCGGTGCTGGGGGTGGGGAATCTCTGCCGGAAGTGCGAAAACTAGTAAAATCTCTGTTCCGGGTCTGCAGGCTGGTGTTTGATGGCCTTGCTGACTGTTTAGGGGGCAACGGGGGAGGAAGCTGTTGGTATCTTGCGTTACTGATCCTCTGCTCAAGGGGTTCAGAGACCTGGTAAGGTGTGATAACAGTCCTAGCATCCGACGGTTGACTGGCATATCGGCAAGGCACTGCAACTACAAGTGGAGTAACGCTTCCCGTTGGAGTTCTCTCCGGCCAAAAAAGGTTGTTTTGGGAGCGGCGTTTCTCCGACCAACGCAGACAGACAGGCTAAAAATAACTTAAATGTACTTCTCAAAAATCGCTAAATGTATTCTCAGTTTGCATACCAACATATAAAGTCCAATAAGCAGAACTACGGCTGCCCCAAGAAGTACCAGAATAAGTATGTCTTTGTCAACGTTTGGAAAAGCCTCCTTAGCTTCTACAATAAAAGATTAACGGTAATAATTCGTTAAAAAATTATTCGTGAAATTTCCAACCTGGGACGCTGGCGTTTTCCGCCTCTCCGTCATCTTTTTTTGATCCATTCAGGGCGTTGCGGAGAACTTGATCTAGTTCCTCTGATCCTACAAAGGAGATTTTTTATGAGTTATTAATTCAATATTTTGGCGATTTTTTTGAAAATCCATACAACAACATTTATCCAGTGTTCAAGGTTATGATTGTGTAATCACCTTCATCATCTGCGGAGCTGTAATAACAAGCATCACCCAGTGATGATGCGTGAACATTGCGAGTAACGGGAAGCGCATTATTTTGCAGAAGGAAAACAAACGCGGCGAGGAATTTTAACCTGCGAAAAATAAGAATTTCAATTACCTTCATTTTGTCAAGAATATTCCAATTTTGAGAAAATTACGTAAGCCATTAACTTGCAAATCAGAAATGCAGTTTGATGCACACGAAACTACTATCTGGTTCAGGTGTGCTGCGCAAGAGTAAACTCGTTAAACAAAGACTACATCAGGCGGAAAAACATCATACCAACACTAAGACGGCAGAGAATAATTTGCGTTTCCACCTGCCGGCGTATACTACTCATACCTTATTAGTGTTGACGCACTACTAGACCTGTTTCAAATTTGAGCCGGTGGTCAACAACTGGTCACTGCACTGACTTTTGCGATGTTAAGTTGTCGCTGTTTTTATTTTTTTAAACATGGAGGCCGTCCCGAGAGAAGACTTTCATGTATTTCAGATTGTTGAAAACTTTGCTAGGTGTTTCTGCGGTGTTTATCATGTCCGGTGGCAGGGATGTGGTTGTCTGTACGGCGACACGCGCATTGCGTGTCTTCGAACCCTGACGGATAATTCGACCGCACGGTGCTGTGCCGAAAGATTCCCACTCAGAGAAAGTCCTTTTCGTCTTGCGGGAAATTGCATCCAACATCGCGTCGGGAACGCTGCTGATTTGCCCCCTGATGTACCGATGATCGTAATCCCTGAGGAAAGAGTTCTAATTGCATGGGAGGATTTTAACTTGCTGCGCTTAGTTGAAAACCCTGCCGAGGGTTGTTATTGTGCCAATTATCATGTCTACTGGCAGTGTCAGTGTCTGTACATGGAGCGGAAGGTTTCGTTGTGGACGCCTCACGCCCTATCTGGATCCCGCGAGTTCAAGTTTTGTTACAGAGTGTTTAACGCAGTGGTTTCCCATATAGAAATAGCGGGGGCGCCACCTGGATGCCCAGGGCATTGACTTTAGCCTATGGTCAGAGAAAATTTATGTTAAGAGGTTCTAGTGATAATTTCACTGTAAGAAGAGAAAGGCGACGGTATTCGAAACTACAGTTTTATAATTAGTTCAGTAGTATACTGAAGCTTTTGTTGTGCACACATATGTCTTGCGATCAGTGTGGTGGCCATTTCTGATCTTTTTATTGTTGTCTGATTGTGTTCATTATATTTGGTCATGAATATATACCGCAAACAGATGTACTGGACTTTGTTAATGCGCGGCTTTGTTTATACCGGTCAATAAAAATGTGTTGCATTTGGTCTGCTATCAAATGATTTGAAAACAGGAACAACTGTGCAAATCATTCGTATGGACTCACACGCTAACACGGAACGTTCCCCTGTATTGCTGCCGTCACCCGCTTACGGTGGGACGTTACGACAATACATCTGGTTAAATCTGGCGCGGTACACAGCAACATGTTCGATCAGCCATAACGTCAGACTCCAGGGTGACAGCAGCAGTACAGGGGAACGGTGAATAACGTTTGATTTTGCCCCTTATAATCATAATCGTCTTAATACTCATAATCCGACTCATAATCACAATCGGTTAATTATACCAATAATGGATGTCATAACCATAATCATACTTTGCTCCTACAGCTCACCATATTTTTGCTCATAATTATAACTCATATCCGTACCACTTTCTGTCAATGAATCTCAATGAATCCCGGTAAATCGAAGTGCACACAGCGGTGAATCCAGCATAGAGTGTGTGTATCCAAGTGATTCCTGGTTGCAGAATAATTGCTAGATTTCTATCATATTTTCCGTCAGTGAATCCTAATGAATCCCGGTTTATCGAGGTGCAAACAACGGTGAATCCAGCCTCCCAGTATGTGTATCCAAGTGAATCCTGGTTGCAGAATAATTGCTGGTTTTTAATCATATTTTTTGTCAGTGAATCCCAGTGAGTCCCGGTGAATCAAGGTGCGAACAACGGTGAATCCAGCATCACAGCGTGTGTATCTAGGTGAATCCTGGTTGCAGAATAATCGAAAGATTTTTATCATATTTTTTGTCAGTAAATCCCAGTGAATCCCGGTGAATCGAGGTGCACACAGCGGTGAATCTAGCATCACAGCGTGTGTATCCAAGTGAATCAGGTTAATCGGGTCTTGAATCAAAATTTCAAAAAAATCCTCAAAAATTTGTGTAAAATTCCGGGCAGCTCGAAAGCCAAACATAACATAAATTTGAGATTTTAAATGACCCCAGCGTAAGCTAATTCACGCTGTCACATCGGGCGGTGATACCTGTGTCACGCACCGGAAGTCCCTGATATTCATTTTTCTGAAACTTTTACCTTTCAGGTCTTCCGGAAATCTTAATTTAGTCAAACACGTATCTGCAGCAGTGTGCAGATGTTGATGTAGCGCTTTAAAAATCCCTGTTCGGCCATGACGTGTAGTTCCATACGGAAAACGTTCCATATTATTTTATTATTTTATTATTTTATTATTTTATTATCTTATTATTTTATTATTTTATTATTTTATTATTTTATTATTTTATTATTTTATTATTTTATTATTTTATTATTTTATTATTTTATTATTTTATTATTTATTTTTTATTTTATTATTTTGTTATTTTGTTATTTTTTTGTTATTTTATTATTTTTATTATTTTATTATTTTATTATTTTTATTATTTTATTATTTTATTATTTTATTATTTTTATTATTTTATTATTTTATTGTTTTATTATTTTATTATTTTTATTTTTATTTTATTATTTTATTATTTTATTATTTTATTATTTTATTATTTTATTATTTTTATTATTTTGTTATTTTATTATTTTATTATTTTATTATTTATTATTTTATTATTTTATTATTTTTATTATTTTATTATTTTATTATTTTATTATTTTATTATTTTATTATTTTATTATTTTGTTATTTTTTTATTATTTTATTATTTTATTATTTTATTATTTTATTATTTTATTATTTTATTATTTTATTATTTTATTATTTTATTATTTTATTATTTTATTTTTTATTATTTATTATTTTATCTTCTATTTGATTTATTTGAATAGC
>NW_026570565.1:0-40952 GCF_019649055.1 Paramacrobiotus metropolitanus | reverse complement strand
CCGGTATTTTTACTAGATTTTGATTGTTGTTGACCGGCTACAGATATAACCAAATAATTTAGCCTATTTGCATGACAGTATGGCTTGTGAAATGTAATCGGCAACGAAGCACGCGCATTGGCTGATATTGCTCCTGCACGCCACGCGAGAACACCAAAGGTGGGCTCGGAATTTACTTCCTTTGGGCAGTTATGCCGAACATGGCCGGAAACGGCCCCAAGCCATCATAAGACAACAAAAACAGAAAAAATTTTTTTACGCAGCAAGTGACACACGTTGGCGCTTAACATTTCCCAATTTATACCGATTCACACACACATGTAACTGTAACAGAGAGACCACTAGAAAGGGCCGTGTCGTGTGTCGCAATACCCGGATTCCTGCGTCTCTCTGAATCCAATCCGTTATACTGCGGTTTAATCTTGCCTGGTTCGGACAGATCCACAAGTGGTCGCACAGGTACTTCGGGTTGCCGCGCTGGATGACCGAGCTGCAGGAGCACCATGTGATCTTGCCGCGCAAACACTACCGTATCCACCATGTGGCGCCGCACGAGACCTACTTCTGCATTACCACCGGTACCGGCTGGCTAAACTGGCCGCTGGAGATTCTGGGCGTTTGGGTCTTCCTGGAGCACAGTGTCACGCGCTGCTTGGGCGCACTGCCGCGGGCCGACGACCTGTTGTGGGCTAGGAAGAAGTGACGCGTGGAACGAACCTCCATATTCCCATGCCAGAGTGTGGTTAGCAGTCGTTTGTAACTTTGTATCGATTGCTGTTTTCTGAATTTGACGATGCGGATGATACGATCAAAATTTTTTTTATTCGCACCATAACGTTGTATTTCAACGGTTGTTTTCCCTGTTTCTCCGATCTGGTAGACTGACGGTGATTGCGGATCGTATGGCGCGTGCGTCGACTGCCAATGGGTTTTCGTGTAGGAACGCGGGGTCTTATCTTGAATAATGAACATGATGAAGTGATCTCGAATACGATGGTATTTCATAATCTGAGCACACAATTAGAGATAGCGAGGGATATTGACTGTGGTACCATTTATCCAGGGCCATGTTTGCTGCATAACAAACAAATAAACTGCCAACCGGCACATTTGGACAGGGAGATATTTTATTAGTACACTATACTGACCATGAGGGTGTATTGTTCTGTACTGCAGTTGGTGCTTTTCTAAGTGGCAGAACACACTTCCCTGTATATTAAGATAAAGATATTCTTACAGGCACAACAATCTACTGGCGAAATAGAGCAACAAGAGCGACAGTCTTGACCTTTTAAACGTTTCGCTGCTCCGTTTTGTAATAATCATTAACTGCGGCTGTGAACGACCCTTCGTTGGCTGTAATTTGATCAGCTCAGTGAAAGTGTGCTGCGTGGAGCTGAAGCGGCTGCACATACAGCTTCCCGACGTTCTCCATGGATTCCACCCAGATCTCCGCAAGCTGACCGGCAAGCGTTTTATATTGCTAAAAAGTTAGTTATATACAAACATAACTGATTACAAGAAGCATTTGAATCCGGATGTGGCTGGCTGTCTCGCGGGAATTCCGGCACACTTGCCGGCCGACACAACGTGCCATCTCAACGACCTCACTA
The DNA here is from genome assembly GCF_019649055.1 of Paramacrobiotus metropolitanus. Lineage (NCBI taxonomy): Eukaryota > Metazoa > Tardigrada > Eutardigrada > Parachela > Macrobiotidae > Paramacrobiotus > Paramacrobiotus metropolitanus. The sequence goes on along the minus strand of NW_026570565.1, from coordinate 39,339 downwards.
AACTGCCAATGTTCGCCCGGCATTTCTTCTTGTGCGCCACACCCGTCGGCTCTCGTCTGGTAAACAGTTTACATAAGAATAATGCATTATTGTTGTAATTTTTCTGTTATAGTCTAATGTGTTTTTTTCATAATGCATTATTGTTGTACTTTACTCTTTTTTATTTTCATATTGCATTTATTTGATTTGATTTATTTAATATTTTTTGTTGTAGTTTCCGGCGGTGTTTTCATTTTTGTAATACTTATTAGTTGGATTTTGCCCTAGGCCAGCAAACGATCGCACCGGCACCTCCCGCGGGCGGTCCGTTCGTTCTGCTAATCATCCACTCTTCTGATCACGACAGGATCTCCGCCTACCGTTCGGGTGCGCAGCTACCGGTACTGAATCAAACACGAGCAATGGCAGTGAATGGCATTTACTTCTCATTGATCTAATTTCCCGTTACTGTACGTGGATGCCTCGGACGTTGCCGGTGTTGGCGTTGGATTAATCTCCTTGGGGCTGACACTATTGACGGCCATCGTCGCCTTCTGATGAAGCCAGCACAGCGGTGCGATTAATTTGCTGAGCCGATTAATTTCACTCTTAACTATTACAGCAGCTACAGATATCAGCATTTTTCCCAGCCTGACTGAATAACAGGATTATTGCCGTTTAACTCATGTTGTTCTTCTTTAGAAGCCCATTCTGATAATTATAGGTAATATTAATTTACGATGAATAAATAAATATGCCGATATATACGTACTAACGGTATATTTTAACAGGATTTAGTTTATTTGTTCAGCATATGGAAACAAAAAACAAAAAAACACTGTGTGCCGGTAATTATGGTCCACAGCGTTACCCATAGATACAGATACATACCTACATATACGCATAAATGCATAAATAAGCTCGTGCAAAAATAAACGCAATAGGTGCATTTTGCAAAAATGCATAAATAGTCCTTCACTGGAAGTGCGCGCCTTCACTGCGGCGCACCGGGAATATGCTCCTCCCCCTCCTGAAACGACACCCGCGAGGCCTTCCCTCTCAACAGATCCAACATCTGCTTGTCCTTCCCGCCGTTGACCAGGACCCCGACGCCGCTGCCCGTCGAGGCCATGGAGCTCTGGCGGCGCGGCGGAATGCACTCACTGGGCCACACCGTGCTGCTGCGATGCAGTGTATCCGCCCATCCCATCCAGTGTATCACACCGGGTGACCATTGTATACAAGGCGAACGCCGGTGGCTTCCTACGGGAGGTCGTCCAGCGTGATGGGCGTGTTGCGGTCGACCATCTCGTCCATCTCCATCTGTATACGGTGCTGCACATCCGGCTGACGCAGCAGTATCGCTAACAACCAGTGTAGTGATATTCTAGTATAGCAAGCGTATAATTTTATACTCGTGTTTAATACGATTTTAGCCTGAGTCCGTTGTCCCTAAATCATTAACTGGATTTCCGATGGACCCTATGCCAGCCAGAAGCTCCGCTGACGTCGGCGCTCACCGACGAGCCGGAAGGCCGCGAATCTCCGGAGGTCGCCGCGCCACCGGTATCGATCGTACCCTTTCATGGGACTGGAAATGCCGGACGTCGCCCACCAGCCGCCACGCCCTGGAAGCCCCGGACCCGGCGAAATGCTGCCGTGAGCGAGGCGCAACGTGCGATCATCATCGGCAGCGTGTTGGAGGAGGACACGGGATGGCCACTGTACGCGGCGTGAGACTGCAGGGGTGCGACGCCCTCGAGCAGGGTACACTGTCCTCTGGCAAAAGTAAGAGTCAGCATCGTTTCAGCTGCGGTGTACTTTATTTCAAGAGCCCAGCGCGGCAGTACTTTTACGATAGCAAGTGCGCTTCTGTATCTCAGCACTCCTGAAAAGAATTTACTGTTAGCTGCACTTGAAGAAAGAAATTTTGTACATTGAATAACTGAAAAGTTTGGCCGATGTGCCGCACAAAGCACAATTATGTAATTAAACGATGTACCAACAGCACGTTTATTACCATGCTAATGTGCAACATGATTGAAGATACAAATTGACAGTACTTCCGGTTGGATTAGCATACTTTTTGAAGTAATCCAGAGCTATTACAGGTGACGTGATATAGCATTACGGTAGCGATGTGTACGTAAAGTGACGGCTTCATTCGTACTTTCTATTATCGCTCGTACTTTCTCATCGCTCGTACTTTCTCGATCGTTCTCTTTTCTTTTTTGTTCGGATTTACTTTTGGTTGTTCTACACGGATGCCCCGTTTCTGTATATTATTAAGTCAGTGAGTAGCAGTAGTTTGGCATCGTTCAGTTCTCGTTCTCAGTCGGCAGTTTGGCAGAGATCGCAGTTATTTATTAAATTATTATCGTCGGAGATGCAGTTTCTCGTTCGCGTAGATTCATAGGTTTATCTTGCCACATTAGGCAGCGCGCCCTAAATTACCTGCAAGTTAATGACGCCGTCTGATGCTTGACAATCGGAAAAGAGCCTTCCATCCGTCATCAATTCCAAAACAAGATTTCGTTTCTCGCTGGGGCGAAGGAGAAAGAATGATGAAAGTGACGACGAAAAATACGTGCATTTATTTTTTAACTCGTGGCCATTTGAGAATATGTGACGATTTCCCTCTCAGCTGACAGCCATTATTTTGATCTACACCTATGGCACACTTCGAACATCACATCTTTTCACGGCTCTTATTTAGACGATGTAGTGCACCTTTTTGTTGTAGCCTATGTATCCACAAAGGCTGTATATACAATGTCAAAATTTTTCCGCCATGCGCGTAGTTACCTGCATTTCATTATTTTCTGCGGTGGCCTGTAGTAACTCGTAGTCTCGGTAGTTTATGTAGCTTTCGGTCACCCGTAGTCTCGGTAATTTGTGTAGTTTTCGGTAGTCACCGGTGGTCTCGGTAGTTTGTGTAATTTTTGGTAGTCAACGGTAGTCTTGGTAGTTTGTGTAGATTTCGGTAGTCTCCGGTAGTCGCGGAAGCCAGTGGAGTTTCCTGTGACGGAGAGATCAGTACAATAGGAATAATTACCGTAATAATCTATCCTACCGATCTACTCAACGACAGATTATGAGCTGAGTTTTCTGTAAGGCTGTCTATAAATCACTATAAGCGAGACCCTTCGTTTTCATTGCGAGTCGGACATTTACGCGCCTTGTTATTCTCTTTTGTTATTATTATTATTATTATTATTATTATTATTTCTTCGTGGAGCAGGTAGCCCATTTCCGGCTAGGGTGACATACAAGCATGGGATTTTAAACCTGGCCAAACAGTAACTGCACAGAGAAAATTCCCAGCACGATTAAACAAAATTTACACTGCACAGCGCATGTTTGAAAGCACCAACAGATCGAACACTGAAAATATCAGAAGAATTACGTAGAATCCACGAAAAATTTCCACATTTTATTAAGCTTCCAAGCCAAGGTTGTTTCGCCAACTTTTTTCTTTGCTTTCGCCTTGATTATGGTCCGGCTCCCTTTCCGAAGAGTATACTTATACTTTGCACAAGGGCAAAATGCACTGACCTTTACGTTTTTCATGCGAACGCTGTTTCCTTAGTTGATGGCTAACTTTGTTGGCACTTAAAATGAAAAACTGACTGCAATCACTGCATACTGGCAGCATTTAAAAAAAATTGTACCGTTAACCAAACACTTCGACGTTCGGACAGCAATTATAATAAATAAATTTATGTAATGTTTTACATGTAAATAATATGCAATGGCGCGTTCATATACTTACAATTCTAAATAGTATAAATACAGATGTATACTCAAATACGTTATATCATAGGCGCTCAAGCAACTGAGCGGGACGGGCCGCACCGAGTTCGACCGGTCGCAGCTGGAGGACTGGGTGGCCGACGCCACCTCGCCCAGCAGCACGTACGGCTTCTGGCTGGCACGCATCTGTGCAAAGCAACGGCGACGTGGTCGCCAGGCGTCTCAGCTGTCTGACCAGCTTATGTTTGTTACAGATGGTGGTGGCCATCGGGTGCGCCATGATGTCGCTGGCAGTTTACCTCGCGTCCGACACAAAGTACGACCGCCTTTCCCAGATACAGCTACTTTCGCGGCCCGGTGTGACCTTTCCGCTTTACTGCGTTGTGCAGGCAGCTGCCCAGTTTGGAGATCTGCGGAACGATGCCCAACGGGCAGCTAGAAGTACCTTGCGCCACATTTGATGCGGCCTCTGCCAGGTTTTATCGTTTGCCAGTTGCCAAAGTCTCCAGGTATTATCGCTTGCCATGCCACTGGCAGCGCCATTGGCAGGTGCCACTGCCAGGTTTTATACCCTGCCTGTAGTCAGTCCGGAAACATTTTACTCAGCAACAGCTGCACAGAGCGATCTTTTTTGAGAATTCGTATACAGTTTGTTTGGGAACAGTGACTCATTCCGGTTTGCCAGTGACCCGTCGCGGCCGTTTAACCGGCAGCCCTTTAAGCGCAATGGAACGTCGGAGAAGCGCATTACGCGCACATTGCATACAGTCTAGCAGTACATTTGTGTACTAGGAGTGGAGAAAACTGTTCAACCTTGCAACTGTATGTACAGTAGGCCGTTTATGTTTAACAGAATCCGCTGAGTCAACATTCAACAAGATGCCTTAATTCCCGGCCTGTAAAAACCGTTTGCCAACAAACGCTCGTCGCTTGCTGCGGCTAAACACACAGTGTGCGACTGTTGTCGCTGGGATGAAATGCCTTCAGTTTCAGCCGACCATAGGCTACTATATGCAGATTATTTATATACTGCAATGCTGCCAGTTAGGTGACGTCAGCGGCTGATTCTCTGATTAAGTGGCGGATAGGTGGCTGGTGAAGGGATTGATTTTGGAGAGGATAAGAGCGAGCCGGGACCGAAGCCTGCACCGGGGGGAAGGGGGGGGGGTGCGAAGGAAGGGTAGCTGGCTGCGGAATGTGCCGAGGAGGCAATCGTGGTCGCTGCGGCCGCCGTGACGGAGTTGACGGTGACGGAAAGGGCCGCAGCGGCAGCATCGGCCATCGGTTTCCCGTCTTTGGCTAGCACCGCGACGGCCACGCGCCGCGGCCCCGGTTTCGTAACTTTGCGTAGGCAGTTCGATGGTCTTGTCCTGCGACTGCCGGTTGTTCTTGTAGCGACGGTTCCGGTATCAGATTTTTACTTGCTGCGGTGTCAGCTGGAATTGCCATCTGGTTAGCATTTGACATAGCGCGGCATCCACGGCTCTAAGCGTACAGACTATCTTATCCTTTTGCTCCTCATTCACATGTTCGTAGCTATAGAGTAAACTAACTTATGCTTTAGCACGCTTGAAAGTTGAAAGACGGTTTGATTACTTATGATTACTTGTATATATACGTTATGTAGTTATATAGGGGGGAAAACCATGTCAGTCGAACCAATTCACGGCACTGTTGCCGTGACCCGGCTGGAGTGTGACGTTACGGCAGTACATGCGGCTAAATCAGGCGCGGTACATAAGCACCATGTATAGCCACAACGTAAAAGTCCAGCCGGTTGACGGCAGCAGTACAGAGGAATGGTTCGGCTAGACTGCTTTTTCCCCCTATATATACAAGTATATGTGCAGTATATATATGCTTCTCTAGTTGTATATTCAGTTATACACCATATGTGTTTATATACCCATATGCAGTGTAAATACAGTATTATATACACTATATATTGAACGGTAATTTTACACTCTTAAACAAGTTAAGTGAGCAGGTGAAAGTAATTTCGCTGACCTTCAGCTGCTGCGCGAGGAGGTCGCGATCGGGCGCGGGCACGCCGGTGCGATCGTGGACTCCGCCGGGTCAGTGCAAACATCGCAACGATGTACATCAGAGGTATGACATCAGAGGTATGAATTCAGCTTCCGCAGAAAGCCGATTACAGTGGGGAGGTAATTCGTTCCTTTTCTAAAATTTTGCAATGCTAAGAAATGAAAATGCGATACGTTGTGTTTTGATTTGCAATGGAAAGTTAGGCTACATGATATTATGCAATTACCATTTATACGTAGAAAGGTTGCCTGCTAAGTCTTGTGATAGGGGATTGCAACCGCTAGCTATATACAAAAAAACCATCTAAAAAGAGCAGAACTATGCAATCTTAAACTGATGACAAGAATGAGATTTCAAGCAATACCTTTTTACGAGTACGTTCGCTGGAGGTCTCGTGATTCGAACATTTGGCTGTGCCTTTGCATTTACATATTCTGTAAATAACCGAGTTTACACAGACGAATGTAAATTAACACCGGGGCTACTTTTGACACATAGGCATGATCTGAATAATTTATTTGGATGAAGTTGTTTTGCATTACACGCTTGTAGCCGGCAGATATATTGGCCTGTTGACTGTTGGCGAGCCCGGCAGGAAAGTGGTTTTCCTCCCATAATTCTGCCGAAGTGCGCCCACAATTCTGCCGACCCGACCCTATGCATTGCCTATGGGAACTCCAATATATCAGCCGAACCGGCTCAAAGTGAAATTTGATACCTTTATTGAGCGCAAGCCTGCAATAGCACTGCCAAGCTGCATCATGCACACCATACAGCCGCCTAAGGATAATTATTGTACCGGCACTAAACAGATAGAGAAGCCCGCGCTTTCTCTTGCGCCTTGTCTAATCCTTGCAGGAGAGGACATTATCGCAAAACAAAATTAATTGTTGAATATATTTATTTTTTTCCAAACAACCTTTCTTCTAACGCATACAAACTGCGAATGCTGTACAATATACTTCACCTTTAGTTAACTTTATTTAAAAACTATCAAGCACTTATTTCCAATAGCCGCTATTCAGACCAGTTTGGTATGCCTTTACATACGCTGATAAACTGCAAACGAAATGGAAAAGGTTTAATTTGAAGCATTAAAACACAAATATAAGTTACTTGCTTACGTCTTTCAAACCATGATTTTCGTTTTTGTCAGGAATTTCGGACGATGTAGCAAGGCGAGAATAATGCGCGTTGTTGCCATTCGGCTGTGTCGTAACTCTGTTTGTCGTTGGGCGACTTTCAAACGGATTTGGTGGGCCCGTAAATCCGAAATTCCATGGGAAAACATTTTCACCCTGGTTAGGCAAATTAGGGATGTTTGCTTTGTTTGCGGCGACTGGCATGTAGTAAGGATATGGAAAGGTTGGAACAGGCGGTGGAAGAAAAACATTACCGTTTGCTGGAAAATTAGGCGGATAACCAGGATAAAAAGGATACATCCTTCCTCTGCACTCAGTTCGGTCAAATCGTTAATTTTAACATGAGATGGTATTGAGATCAGCTAATTGCAAAGTTATAGAAATATGGTTTTTTTTTCTCACAACACGCAGAGCCATTGTCAAATTTCTTTCTTACGCTGATCTGTGGCGCGCTGATTCATTCATTTTGCTCCTCTGCTGCCACGTGCCATGAATCCTCTATTTATAGCTTAATTGCAGTTGCTTTATTCTGCAGATTTCTCTACAATGGGAGCATCTTTGTCCGCTACAGCCGCTAAACTGCAAGCAAACCGCTGTAATTTCTCTGTCCCTATTATATTTACCGCGCTTGTATCCAGTCTAACATCGGTATCACGTCACATAATGAGCCGGTATGGATTATGAGAACGATGTCCTTTTGTCGCTCTGCTGGCACCAAACGGCAGACAACACTTGTACAACCACAGCGCAAGGAAATTACAGTATTGCACGCAATAGAAAGGTATATAAACTCCCGTAATAGCAATTTAATGTCCAAGTTCTTATAAGAAACAGCCATTACAATAGCCGTGTTAGTCTATAATATTGTCGCTGACTCTGATCTAGTATATTAATGAAGCTGACTGACTTCCATGTGTTTTTCTTTCCTACCTGTCTGAACAAAATTCTTAATGAAACTTGTTCATTGTATGTAATTACAGTATTTTATTGCAACTCAAAATAATGAGTTCGTTGTCAACCATCGCTACTACAGTTATTGTACTTATATTTGCTTAAACAAATTATTTGCGGCGACCTTTCTAACTGTCTATATGCAGCTTATGGCGTTAATAGATTCTCATTCAACTATAGAAATCATGATCATATGCAGTTTCGTTAATTAATTAATTGGACGTATTGGACGTACGATTTATACGTCCAAGTATCTCTTGGACATAATATTATGCTATCATGCACGCGCGCTAACATCTATTGTTGTGTCCGACAAGGACGTATTGACTAATTAGCAGACATTAGTACAACGGCTAGCAATCGACAGCGGTATCAGGTTTCACTTCTGTTCTCGTTCGGCCGATATATTGGAGTTTCCATAGGCAATGCATATGTTCGGGTCGTCAGAATTGTGGGTGCAGATCGGCAGATTTATTGGTCCTTGTGTCCAAAACACTTTTTGATCTTGATGCACGAAGTATGCACGACATCATCATATAAACCGATTATATGTTGCCCATATGTTGAAAATTATAAAGTAATGCATTGTAAGTAACTATTTTAAATAGGTAAACGTTTTTCTTTCGTTTACAATTCCATCCGGGCAGGCACAAATATACCATTCTTCGCTTGTACACTCACTATTGCCGAATGAAGTACGAGATAATTTTTGAAGTCAAACAGTGTAAGGATAATTTACACCTTCCATAGATTGTAGGCATAAAAATAATGGTTATTTACTGTAGAAAAAATAATTAATATACTCGATAATCTACTATACTTTTGCGATAATGTCTGTGCATGAATGGACTCTGCAGAAACGCTCTTCTGCAAAGAATAGACACGGGGCAAGAGAAATCGCGCGCTTCTCTCTGTTTAGTGCCGGTACAATAATTATCCTTAGGCGGCTGTATGGTGTGCATGATGCAGCCCGGCAGTGCTATTGCAGGCTTGCGCTCAATAAAGGTATCAAATTTCACTTTGAGCCGGTTCGGCTGATATATTGGAGTTCCCATAGGCAATGCATAGGGTCGGGTCGGCAGAATTGTGGGCGCACTTCGGCAGAATTATGGGAGGAAAACCACTTTCCTGCCGGGCTCGCCAACAGGAAACAGGCCAATATATCTGCCGGCTACACACGCTGTTAAACATACAAAACTTATATAGTGAATTCAGGGTACTGCTGAATTATAGTAGTAGAAATATTAAAAATGCAAGTTAAAGAGTTCGGTATGCTGATGTTAAGTTAAAGCAAGAATCAAGCTCCACCAAAAAATTGAAGATTTGGATTATTAGACTTCAAAATCTAGTGCGGTGAGCGTATTTGTAACAAATTTTAGCGCATACATGCGGGAGATTGCGAAAACATGTTGCTCGACTTTAAAGAAAATTGTACGTTGTATCTGTAGCTCACACTCGCAAAATTGTTTTGTACTTGTACGCTAGATAATATGCAGTCGTGTGGTTTTTGCTTTCGGCAGTTATATCTATACTCGCAACTAAATTATTGATAAGCATTCGTTTGTCCTAACAGTAACACAAAACATAGAGTTTACCTAAAGTGGTTTTTGCGACGACTCGGTTTTAAAGATGTGTCAATCTACATTATTTTAATTCCGGTAGATGGTAAACAAGTATTAGTACGCGTATTTGCAAGGCACGAGCTTTCGAATAGACTTGAATTTTCTGATGGGTTTCCTGTTCTCACATGTGCTACTTTTACTGGTACCGGTACACCGTACAGATACGAGTACTAGCAGTGCTCTGTATAGTGAGTGAAGGAATTGCACACGTTCAACTGCTGTACAGTGTACAACACATCTAATTCCGCCCGGCACCAAACCGCACTGCAATTGTCGAATAAAAGGTACCGAATATTCTAACTAAACATCCAATTTCATATCAAAAGTCTAATGCAAAAAACAGCTATCCCACAATTGAAACTTCCTATCAGGAAGGCTACCTAACGAAGGCTCCCGGCGTTAGACTTTGTTTGTCTCTTGTTAACGGCAGTCGTAGATCCCATTGTGCTTGCTAATAAAGCCGTAATGGTTTCCTTTATACTCCGGCTATGAGTAGTTACGGGTTTCGTGGATGTAGCCATCACGGAAGATGTATCTGTTGGTCTTGTCGAAGCAGACGTCGTACCTACGGTCTCGGTGCCATCGCCCGGTAGCGTTGTCAGATGAAATCGAGGGGGAACTGGTGAAACCTTCAGTTGTCATGTCTGCTGAAATTACAATCCTGATAACCCGATATGCTCCGTTATTTTAGTTTGTACCGGTGATGCCCATTGCCGTGCTTTTTGTCGGTCGCTTGTTTGCTGCAGTTGCAAACAGCGGTGTTGTTGCCGTATCGGTCGTGGTGGTTTAGGTGCTATCCGTTGTGTTGCCTTCCGTTGTTAACTCTGTTGTTAACGCGGTAGGAGGACTGCTGGCGTTTGTAGTTTCCGTCGTTATCGTGGTATCAGTGCTGGTAGGAGTGCTACTGTCAGACAGTGTCAGTTAAGGTTTCCGATGGAGTCGAGGTGATGTCGGTGATGATGTTCTAAGTTGTGGTTCCCGGATCAGTCGGCGCATTACTAATTTCGGCTCCGTTAACGATAGTTGTATCGGATGTAGTCGCAGTATTCGTGGTAATGCCGGTAATTTCAGTTTGCGTTCCCAACTTTGCAGTACTAGCTGAACTGGTGTCCGTTGTGGATTCAATCATTCAGTGCTACCCGTGGTTGATAAATTTCATAATGCTTCCGTTGTAGTTTCGGGTAATGTGCTGACAGCAGTAGTTAGTGACATATCCGTGATAAAGGCCACCTCGAGGTCACTCTTGCAGATATCGCATGGGCTGTCCTTCCTTCACGGCAGTACACAGGCAGCGCTGTTTGTCGATCATTCACGTCAGAAATGGAACTGCGCGTCCGAGGACCGGCAGATCCACGTCGATGTTGGACTGAGTGCAGACCGTTGCTGTATTCATACTGGGCTCCGCGTTGACAGCACCGGCATCCGTATGATGACATGGACTGCTCCGGAAGGCAACGGCTGCCGTCACGGCAGCCCATCCCAAATAAAAAGCAACCGATGCTTTGTGCCCTGCAAATATTAACGCTCATCAGGTGGATAATGACGAACGTTCGACCAGGAGTTTGTGCACTACCCGGCGAAAACGACGCTTGAAAATCTGATTCTGTACGCAACATTACACAGAGAAACAGGTAAAGAAGGAATCAGAGTGAGTATATAGCGGTAACACTACCCCGGTATTTCAAAAGGATCGATTCAAAAAGCATGTTAACCCTACCGGGAGTACTGTAAAATACTAAAATTGTATCTTCGATCGCGGTGTACATTAGCACGGTACTTTGTTTTAAATACATAAATTAGCATTGTGCGGCGCAGTGGCCAAACCTTTCAAGTATTCAAAGTACAAAATTTCTTGCTTTAAGTGCAGCTAACAGTAAATGCTGTTCAGAAATGCTGAGATACAGATGCATAGTTGTTATTGTATATTGTATAATATGTAACGGAAGTGGTGCTATCATGCTATGTATACTCGCATGCATATTTGCTATTTTGTGCTCCGTTGCGTTGGATTACATTAACTTTTAATGGCCTGATATATTTTTTTGACCGTTAACGCCTGGCTGCAACAAACGGATTAAGCGTCTTTTAAATGGTACGTCTCAAAATTATTCAGTGCCGAAAAACAATACAATGCGCAAGCAAAACCTATGCAATGAAAACCATGATGTTCTTGTGCTCATTAAACGTTCGTCATTGTGTAAGTCATTATGGTAGTAAAACAGGAAGGAAATTTGGCTTCGTTCGGATCAGGAATAATGTTACCAGCAGGCCATCGATCCCTGTGCGAGTATTCGGGGAATATTATTTCATTCTCGCTGTTCACACTCTGCTGCCCTTCCAAGTTGCAGGCAACGATGGTTTGTTGTTACTGCTTAATAATGTTTTGCGGCTAGCATTTCCGTTTGATAAATTCCATGCGATATGCATATACAGCCATACATGTACATATAACTCCCGTATAATAATTAATACTGTAATTGAAGAAGCAACAGAAGTTTAATTTTCACAACATACGAGTACTTTCCAACTGTTAGTAAATGTGTTCATTATGTTTTCAAAGTAATAACGAATGCTGCTCAATAACTGAGGCATCATCTTTTTAATATTACATGGACCATGAAATAAGCCCTCAAGCATCGATTCGGGGACTTGTGGACAATTACCAATTTAACTTGGAATCAAAAGTCATGGGTTAGTCTCTATCAAATTACATGTTTTCGTGAGTGAGAACCTTACGTTGAGAACCTTCGTGAGTGATTACTGATAGCTGTTTTAAAACAACATCGATATAGACGCCACAGCTGAATAAAACAGATTTTGGTACTATCAGGTTTGTTGTTCATATTGCGTGAAAAGTTAATACGGATAGCGATATTAATACGGATTTGCATTCTTCGTGTAATCTGGTTTTATTGGACCCTATTGAGTTTATATTTGCGCGCAGCTTTCCTACAAACAAAGTTATTCACACTAATGCTAAATAAGACTGAACTGCGGGTGTTTGATTTTCTAATGGGCGAATGTATATTTCTTAAAACTGTTACTTATCAAACAAATATGCGCGCTTCCCAGTTGTTCTGCATCCGTTGTTCTGCAGTCTGTTAAACAAATAAATAGCCATAATCGGTCCCGGCTTCGTTAGTCCGTCATATGACCATGGATTACAACTTACAAGGTAAATAAACTTCGCGCATTTCCGTGCATCTGCGGTATTCCTGTTAAAAATTACCTATTTTAGCCAACAAATCTAAAAAAAAAATTATTGCAAAAATTGCTGGGAAATACGAATACTTGCGCGATGACGGCAATTTTGGAAGGGATCTCCGTGCCACCGGGCAGAGCAACGAACATATCGGTGCAGTGCCCTCCCTATAGGTTGCAAAATATGTGTTACAAAATATGCTCTCTGTCATCATGGCTCTATGGCTATGGCGGATTCACGGAGCATGCCCAAAACTGTTGGAATATAATTATGTACCTTGGAATACGTTGCCTCCTGCCAGATCTGAATTATTTCCGGTCTTACCTCCGCTTTAACTTTTTGAAGTAGTGAAAACACGAATTGCCAGCATAAAGAAAACGCGAGCCACATTTGCAACCGGCGCTAACGATTACCGAAAAGGGTTTGGTACTGGCACCGTGCGTGACAGTAAAACCGTCGAAGTTTGCTTACTGCACACGCGGGGGGAGAAACAAGTCCCGTTGTCGCTGGTAATGGATTTTCCTGGAAGACTCGTAGAAGTGTAGTTGGCCACTGTCGCAGGCTTTATTCGCCGGAAAATACTATTCGATCTTTTTGTTGATGCAGTGTCAAACTGGCCGAGGGAGTTCGCCTTTTTGGTATACGTGCGTGGGATGTACAACTGCGTGTACGTTGGGAAGATGGATGGATGATTCGAGCGATTGTCCATTTTGCGATAAACTTTTTGGCCAAGAATTGTGAAGTAGCTCACGCATCTGCGCCGGCGGAGCAGTGAAGCGACGGCACGGTAGATGCCTATAAATATTCGTGCAAGTCGATGTATCCTCGAAATTTTTTACAATTTTTGTGGACTGTACGTATTGTTTGTATTACGATATTGCCTGAAAATCTAAATGAACAGACGTTGTTTATAATCAGTATCTTTCTGTGGCGTTCTGCGAGTGCATGCCAGTTGATAGCTTGGTAAAGTGTGGGATGTTTGCAGGACATTACAGAGTAGACCATTGTTATTAGTAGCTGTTACGCCGGTATGCGCATAGCGGTCATTTGAAAGGCGACTATGTTTATGAGCTTTATTGCTAAACTTGTGTTTGTGCGTGATGCGTTTTATTACAGCTTGTTTAACTGCGTGTGTGTGTGCATGGATGAGCACGTTATGGCTTTGACCATAACGCTTGACGATCTAAGGGATTGTTTTCATGTTTATTGTCATCGTGAAAGTTACCGAACTTTCTAGAATTGTTGCAACACGGTTGCACTGAGATAAAAGGTTTTGCTTTGCTGTGAATGATATCGATCATTCCAGCGATCGGTCTACCATTTCCTGTTGCTTTCCATCTCATTGTTATTCTTGCTTGTTGTGTGATTAAAGTTATAGTTAAGAACTATTACTTTCACTTTCTGTCAGCACAGTATACGAGTATATTGCGCAGTCATATACGGCACTGGCCCCTATTATAGCCGGCACCGTAAATTAATGCACGGTCACTATCCTAACTGTCCTGGTTTTGACCAATCAGATTTGTTGCCAGCGTGAACGACCATGCCGCTCCCAGATGACCGGGACATGGCAGGAAACGAATGAGCCGGAGTGCAGCTTATGGCCGGAAGTGCATGCTGCATACCAAAGCGTCCTGTCCTGCTTGTATCTGCAGTGCTGTTTTATCCATGGCCAGTCTGGATCACACAACCGTAAACGTTTTTGTCCTGTGCAGTGTGAACAACAGTTATTGAGTAAATGCCGTAAACTTTCGTATCCAGTACGAGCACCATAAAATTACTGTCAGAGCGATGTGGCATCTATCTGATACTGGTGCGCATCAGTCCGGAAGCGCTAGGCGAATAAGCCGGCACAATCAGACACGATCCGTCCACTGTGGGACGCTTCATTGGCTCGCTCAGCCGTCGGGGGATTAGCACGCATTAGCAACTGCGTCCTATCGAATGTTCATATGTTATTTGTGCGCGTTACACCACGCCATCATCGCCGCTGTAACTTCCTTCTACGAACTCAGACTCGACACCCACTTAAACACCCGCGCCCCGCATCGATCTACTGCATCCCTGCTGATACTCGCTTTTGGCGACTGCTCTCTCGCCGCAACCAACCCGTTGCTTCCGGTGACGGTTACTTATCGCATTTTCTTTCAATTCAGCACGCCGCATGGTCCCAACAATTCAGAGAATCGCCCGGGGAAAACTGCGGTGAAGAAATACCGGAGATACTCATAAAAAGGTCGGATGAAATCTCTTGACAAAGACGCAACCAGTAACTATGGCGATTGTTGCATAACTAAGAAAGACTTGAATAGTGCTAAAGGTCACAAGGAAATAACAGGAACACTTCCAATATCGCTGTCAAACTGGGAAAGAAAACTTCCAACAGCCAAAACTGTTGGAAGAACAGTCCAACAGACAAACTTCCAACAGCCAAACTGGGAAAGAAACCACAAAATGTTCTCGGCGTCTCGTCTAACGCGGTAACAATTTAACAAACAAAACCCAAACTGAATTGTTATAATTATGGAAATCCAAAAAAACCTAACGCCAATAAACACGAAGAAAACTGCAAAAGTAGCAACTTCTTAATATGCACGTCTTATCTTTAGCAAACGTTTTAAAGTATACTCTTCCCAGTTTTGTCTAAGAACAGTATCACCAAGCGAGAAGAAAAACGGTGGAGATGAAAATGACACTAGAGGCGAACGTTCTATGAAAAACCAGGAAACGGTGATGTATGTACTATCGGCAGTAATCGGCTGCTGATTCGTTAATAAGTTAGGATGATGGATGGGTGCTGACCCGGTGGGTGACGGAGGCGAAGAGGACAGCCAGAAGCTGAAACAGTAGTCCCACCCCATTTGACCTAGAAAGGAGCATGGAATTGCCAACGATGGCGGAAAGGAGCAGTCGCAATCAACTCCTCGAGCGACTGGCCGCGGCGCCTATTACTGGATCAGAAAGTGGGAGATTTCAAAACAATTCTGATGACAACGTTCCATCGCCAGTGTCGGCGGTGTCATCGTGATCACAACTTGTGATCGTATTTTTTCCTGCCAGACTCATTTATTACATGATATAGTGACGTAAAAGCCTAAAATTTAAGGTAATTATTGTTTTTTTTATGAATACATAGGTCGATTTTGCCTCTTAACGTGAGTTATCAGGAAATTGTATCTGGAATATTATGGAAAACTGCAGTTAGCTTTCTAAGTTTGCTTTCTTTAAATTTATGTTGTACTTTGCAGCTTGAACGTTAATTTTTCCGCTGTTTCACAATGTTAAATAAAAAATTGATTTTTCATGTTATCTACAGTATCTACCAGTCGTTCATGTAAGGAACCTGCTGAAGGAAACTAACCGAAACTTTTCATAAATATTCTGTGACCTTTAAATGGTAATGGAGTAAAAGTATTGCGTCTACATGCAGAGTCATCGTCAAACGAGATTACGAGAACACAACACTTCTGTCGCTTTCCTGGATTACAATCTGCCCGGGCGATATTGGCAGGCGTACGTGCCATTTGTACGTCCACAAAAAACATGCGAATTTTATTCTGCTGATATTTTCATATGCTCACGATGGTTAGACCATCGTCACGGAATTCGTAATCCAGGGTGGCAGTAAATCAGCTCTCCATGGTCTGCTTCTGTACCAGACGATCCTCGTTCAAAGTGTAGGCGGCCTTGGTGGTCTTGCCGCTGGATGTCTTTTTCTGGATTTTTTCGTTCAGCGTTAACTCGACGTCCTTGTTGATGACTTCCCTGTGGACATGCATGGTGTATTCGTCATCCTATTTGCTGAATTCCAGGGGGGACAAAGTTTTTTCCCGATCACTAAATGCCAAGAGAAAACGGCCTTCATAGAAATTACTGTACATACATTTTCGCAGATGTCATGGTGCATTAAATGCATTAGCGGTACACAGGCAATTTTATAACGCGAAGAAAAAACTGCTAAATAGTAAATACTGTATTTGTGTCAAAACTTAAACGTGATATATATTTTATAACCTATAGGGTACTGTACCGATGTGTTCTTCGCTCAGTCCGTTGGCACGCAGACACCATCCAAAATTACCATCATCGTGCAAATATTCGTATTTCCCAGGAATTTTTGCAATTTTTTCTGAGATTTGTTCGCTGAAATAGGTAACTTTTAACCGGAATACCGCAGATGAACGGAGATGCGCGAGAAATAATTCACTTTATAATCCGTGGTCATATGACGGACTAACGAAGGCGAGTAGTATGCTATTTGTTTGCTTAACAGGATGCCAGAACAACTGCAGAACAACGGATACAGAACAACCGGGAAGCGCGCTTATTTGTTTGATATGTATAATTCTAAGAAATGTATTTTTACTCATAAGCAGATGATGCAAATCAAACACCCGCAGCTTATTCTTATTTTGCATTAGTCTGAATAACTTTGTTTGTCTAGGAAAGCTGCGCACAAATATAAACTGAATAAGCTCCAATAAAACCAGAATACACGAAGAATGCAAAGGTCGCTATCCGTATTAATTTCGCAAACAATATGCAAAAGAAACCTGATAGTACCATAGTCTGTTACGTCTGTATCTATGTTGTTTTAAGAAAGCCATCAGTAATCAAATAAAAAGTTCTGACGCACGAAAATACAGTATGTAATTTCATAAACGAGCTCATGATTTTCGATTCTCAAGTAATTAAAGGTCGATGCTGCGGGTACGGAAAACACGGGTGTTGACTGCGTGCACGGGAAGTCGGCACGGGTTTTTTTGCGTGCACGGATTTGTACTTGTACCGCTTTGCAGTGTCTACAACTCTAGGTGCATCCCATAAGTTTGGATAGTTCCCAAATTGGACATGAGCCATCAGAACTCAGATTTCAAGAGCACTGCTTCTAAGTCAGACTTTTATCAACCCTCCCGGCGGCAGGGCCAGGATGAAATGCTGTAATTTTTATGGCAGTTAAAGCAATACTAACACTTGAACGTGCGTTTTCTATTAACTTAAAACTTCTTTTAAGTGGTTTAAGGTTTCCACAATATCTGAGTATCCAAAACTCGACTTTAAAAAGAACTTTCATTTAAAAAATTCACCTACTAAAAATTACCCGTGCAAGCAACCAGCGCCCGTCCATGAATCCCGTGCACGCAGCCAACATGTTAATTAAACTGGACTCTCCAATCGATCCTTGTGGGCATATTCTATGTTGGATGCGCTATCAAAGGATGCTTTCTCGGTTAGTTAAACAACATTCCTTATTACTTTGAAAACATATGAATACAATTATTAACAGTTGAAAAAGATGTTGTGAAAATTTATTCTCTGATGCTTCTTTAATTTTTAAATGATACACGGGCGTTATATAAACGTGTTTGGCGGTATGCGTATATTGTATAGAAAGTGAAAAGAAACTGATTAAACGGAAATGCTAGCCGCAAAAAACATTTGGTAACAAAACAGCGTTACCTGCCAGCTGCAGGTGTAACAGAGAATGAACAGCGAGAATGAAATATTATCTCCCGATTACTCGCACAGGGATCGATGGCGTACTCGTAAAATTATTCCGTAATCCGTAATACACCAAATTTTGCTCCTGTTTTACTGCACAGACACGGTTTTGATTGGGCGTGTCGGTGCTTCTGTCGCTTAACAGCCATATGGGTTCGACATAATTATTCGGACGTTTCACTATACCGGCATGATACGTGATACGTGCGTGGTATCCGTAATTATGCAAATGTCTGAAAATGACGTAAACAGGAAAATCATGGTTTTAATTGCTTATGTTTTGCTGCGCGCTGTAATGTTTTCTCGGCACCGAATGATTTTGCTTGTACCATTTAGACGCTTAACTGATACCGGGAACCGGGTCTCTTTAATGTAATCCAACGCAACGGAGCACAAAACAGCAATTATGCATGCGAGCATACATAGCACTGTTTCGGTCTATTATACGATAATAACTGCGCATCTGTATCTCAGTACTCCTGAGACCTGAACAGAATTTACTGTCAGCTGCACTGGAAGAAAGAAGTTTTGTACTTTGAACAATTTTAAGTTTTGGCCAAGGTGTTGCACAAAGCATAAGTTTGTATTTAAAACAAAGTACCAACGGCACGTTTATTACCATGCTAATATACACCGTGATCGACGTTACAATTTTACAATACTTCCGGTCTGGTTAATATACATTTTAAAGTGATCCTTTTGAAATACCGGGGTAGTATTACCGCTACCTACCCTAATTCCTTTATTATTACCCTGAATGTTACGTTATGACGATAAACGCACACTTTTTTGGTGCAACAAGGTTTTAATTACATTTGTTATGGCTTTGTTACCCCTCATTAACAATTTTAATTTATTGTTGTGCATGCATCGATCGCAGCTACAAAGGAAGCATTTTCCACCACGGGCAGCAAGATGAATCCACAACGGACACCAGTTCAGCTGGTACTGCAGAGTTGGGAACCGAAACTGTTATTACCGACATTACCACGAGTACTGCGACTATATGTCTACATGCGATACAACTCATACAAGTACCGTTAACGGAGCCGGCAGTAGAAATATCCCGACTGACCCGGGCACCACAACTGAGAACTTCATCACCGACATCCCCTCGACTCCAAAGGAAACCTTAACCGACAGTAGCACTCTGTAGTGTATAGTGTATATACTATAGTATAGGAAAATAGAACCGCCAGCAGTCCTCCTGATTACAAAATACAAACAGAGTTCAGAACGGAAGGCAAGTGCAACACAATGGATACCACCGAAACCACTACCACCACGACCGATACGAATTACGACAACAACACCGCAATCTACAACTGCAGCAGACATACGACCAACAAAAAGTACTACAACGCATCGAATCGTCGTTACAACTTGAAAAACGGAGCATACGGTTGACAGTAGCGTAACTTCGACAATTCAGCAAACACGTGCACGACAGCTGAAAGTTGCATCAGTTCCCCGTCGATTTCACCTGACCAGAAGCTTGAGCACTAGCCGGCGAAAGAGACACTTGATAATCTGTATGCAACCGGCAACATTACACATTTTTTTCTATTTTAAAGTTATTATTGTAATTAGTTTTGGAGTCATAAAACTTTTCAACGATGCATGTATAGCAATAAATAAAAATTGTTAATGAGGAGTAATAAATGTCATAACAAATGTAAAAAACCTTGGTACACCAAAAAAGTGTGCGTCTATCGTTATAACGTAACATTAAAGGTAATCAAGAAGGAATTAAAGTGAGTAGCAGTATTACTACCCCAGTATTTCAGAAGGATCACTTAAAATGTATGTTAACCCGACCGGAAGTACTGTAAATCCGTAAATTTGTATCTTCGTTCAAGGTTTACATTTGCATGGTAATATACGTGCCGTTAGTACTATGTTTTAAATACATAAATAATATGCTGGATGCGGCACATTGGCCAAGCCATACAATTATTCAAAGTACAAAATTTCTTTCTTCCAGTGCAGCTAACAGTAAATACTGTTCAGGAGTACTGGGATACAGATGCACAGTTATTATCGTAAAAGTACTGCTGAATAGAACTCCTGGAGTAAAGCATACCGCAGCCTGACCAATTTACAAAACGAGGCAGAATCTTACTTTTGCCAGAGGACAGCGGCCTCTGCTTATGGGCGTCGCACACCTGCAGTCCCACGCCGAGTACAGTGGCTATGGTCCATACCGTGGCTATCTTTCTCGAACGCGCTGCCGATGATGGTCGCACGTTGCGCTTCGTACAGGGCAGAATTTCGCCGGGTCCGGGGCTTCCAGTTCCGGGGCGTGGCGGCTGGCCGGCGACGTCCGGCATTACCAGTCGCATGAAGGGGCAGGATTGATACCGGCCCCGCCGGTTGCGCGGCGGTCCCCGGAGATTCGCTGCCTTCCTTCCGATTGGCGAAATCACGGATGTTGTCCATCGGAAATCCAGTTAATGGTTTAGGGACAACGGATTCAATCTGAAATCGTATTAGACACGAGTATATATTTATACGCTTGCTATGCTAAAATAATCATTACACAGGTTGTTAGCGATACTGCTGCGTAAGCCGGATGTGCAGTATATGCAGATGTGAGATGCAGATCGGCAAGAGGGTCGGCCGCAACACGCCCATCACGCTAGACTACCGCGACGACCTCCCGTACGAAGCCACCGGCGTTCGCCTATTTACAAGGTCACCATTGATACCACGCTATAGGTACACGGAAGCGGTGGTGCTGGAGACGATGCGCATGTTCCGTAGCTGGCCCATTGGGCACTACATGGAGGTGGACACCACCATCCCCGGTTACGCCGACCTCAATTGTCACTTGTCTGCGTAATTATATAACGGAAACGGGACGTACGTGGTGGCCTTTACGGTGTTCCTAGGGACTCCGCTGATGGCGCATCTGTTTTCGATCCACTACGACCCACAACCGACCGTGGCCAGGTTATTGCAGCGCGTTGGCGTCCACCCCCTCGCCGAAGAAGACCTCTCGTCCCCAGACATCCAAAGCAGCAGCTTCGCTATCAGCATACCACAGCGGTCCTTCCAGATAGAGGTGGAGGTGCGGTGTGATACACTGGATGGGCGCTTCCAGCACCGCTGCAGCAAGATGTGGCCCAGTGAGTTTATCCCGCCGCGCCGCCAGAGTTCCACGGCCTCGACGGGCAGCGGCGTCGGACTCCTGGTCAATGGCGGGAAGGGCAAGCGGATGTCGGATCTATTGGGAGGAAAAAGGTCGTCGTTTCAGGAGAAGAAAGTCGTTTCAGGTGTCGTCGTCGAAAGTCGTATTGTCGTTTCAGGAGGAGAAAGAGCATACTCCCGGTGCGCCGCAGTGAGGGCTCGCACTTCCGGTTTAGGACGATTAATGCATAATTGGAAAATTGACCTGACCCGTTTATTTTGTTATGCACGGGCTTATTTATGCATTTATGCGTTCATGTATCTATGGCTAACGCTGTTGACCATATTTACCGGCACACAGTGTTTTTCGCTTCCATAAAAATGTGCTGAAGAAATAAATTAAATCCTGTTAAAATATATCGTTAGTGCGTATATATCCGCATATTCATTCATTCGTGGAAAATTAATATTACTTAAATCAGAATATTAATATAAGTTATCAGAATGGACTGCTAAACAACAACAGCATGATTTAAACTGGTATAATGCTGTTGTTCAGTCTGGCAAGAATTACCTGGGGTAGTTAATGTAAGCTTATACAGTATCTTTATACGTAATACGTAACAGATATACGAGTATAATATATTTACGATAGTAACATCCAACGTCGAAGGTCATGTATTTTCTTGCGGGTTTTCCGAAGTCAGAGTAATAACTGTCTTAAGGTGTTAGAAAGTATTTTACCACAAAAACTACCGACGCCCGGGAAGTCATTATCCAACTGGTCGACGACAATGTCAATCTGGCGGAGATAGCGCTTCGGATCAAGCTCTGCGTTACAACCTTGTCGCATGTTCTTGTGTCGGCGGGTAGAAGTGCAAAAAAGCGCAAAATTCCCACTAAGACCTAACAGCTACTGACCAGCTTGATATAATCGTACTGATTTGTACTTCGAACCGAGTCTGACCTCGCTGCTGCACTGCATTTGGCAGGCAGGAAACGGCAAGCGAAGGAAAGGACGAACAACCGGCGCCTCCTTGCGCTTCCAGTGCCGACCGCTGTGGAGCAGGACACCGGCCAGACACTGCCGGAGAGCGGCGCATGGCCGGTAACTTCGGACGAAACGCCCATTGCAGGAGATTCCGGGAAGTCGCTATCCGCGCACGAAGCGGTTAGCAAGGCCACAAAACAAGTAATTCCCATTGCGAAAGAGAGGCCTTTGCGACCGACCTTTCTTCCCAGGTTTTACGTATAATGCTGTTTTATACAGGACAGTTTGTTCTGCCATTAAAAAAACCCAAGCTGCCATCTAGGAGGAAACGTAAACGTCCCGCCAGGGCTCCTATCGCCGAGGCCATTGTCCAGCCTCCGCCGGGCGTGGTAGCAGTGTTTATGTCTCCGCGTCGGTGTGAGGCTGGACAATGGCCTCGGCGATAGAAGCCGAGGCCATTGTCCAGCCTCACACCGACGCGGAGACATAAACACTGCCGCTGTTAGCGCATCTTTGTTTTATATGTATTTTCTGATATTGATATGTATTCTTAAGTGTATCTTATAATTATTTGTTTCGCTAATTGTGAATATTTCCATTGTACAATGTGCTACCACGCAGGGCGTTCTTTACTATGTGAGAAGATTGTGGGCCGGCTGTTGTCTGACTGCCCGCCTTCTATCAGGACTGCATTCAGTGTATTGATATTGTGACTACTGACAAGCTGTTTGTTATACTGTTCGAGTAAATTTTTCCGTTTTAAAATTCCCCTAAATTCAGACTTACAGTCATCATTGTCGGATACGGTGTTACGTTGCGCGGAAACATTTCCTACGCCTCCGTCTAATCCGAGACACTTCAAGTACAAATGTATGTTTTCGACGCATCTATGTAGCAACTACTCAACAATCCAAACGACAAACAGTGGAACATCACACCGTCAGTATAACGGTGGTACTAATAAAATTAATTTCTCCCGGTCCAGGTGTGCCGGTTTGCAGTTTATTTGTTAATTATGCAGAAATAGTGCACTGGATAAATGGTATTCCTCGCTATAATATTCATCGGATTCTGCGCTATGATGAAATAATACCGTATGAATCGTATTCGAAATCACTGCACCGTGTTCATTGTTCAAGTAAGGCTCCGGGTTCACACAATAAAACCCATCCGCAGTCACCGCCAGTCTGTCTGATCAGAGAAACAGGGAAAACAATCGCTGCAATACAAGGTTGTGGTGCGAATAAATAAGTTTTGATTCAGCATCCGCATCATCACAATTCAGGAAACAGCAATCGATAAAAAGTTACAAACGACTGTTAACCAAACCATAAAGCCAAAAAACAGCTGATAAAGGAAGACGGAATCAATGAAGGACTCGTTTCACGCATCACTTCTTCCTGGCCCACTACAGGTCGTCGGCCCGCGGAAGCGCGCCCGAATATAGCATGACACTGCGCTCCAGGAAGGCCGACACGCCCGGCCTCAGCAGCGGAATGTTCAGCCAGCGGGTAGAGATGCAAAAGGAGGTCTCGTGCGGCGCCTCATGGTGGAGACATTGGTGTCTGCGCGGCAAGATCACGTGGTGGTCACTGGTCATCCAGCCAGGTCACCCAGCAAGTACGTGTGCGACCACCCGTCAGAAGCAGGCAAAACTAAACCGCAACACAACATCAGCCAATGCTCGCGCTTCGTTGCCGACATTTTGGAAGTCATACCGTCAATGCAAATAGACTAAAAGATTTGGTTAAAGCCGGTTAACAAAAATCGCAAGGTATGTTGTAAAGATATTCCATGAAAGATAGTCGATGCACTAGAAAACACCACCATCTTCAAAATTACAATTATCGGGTCAATTATGTCCAAATTATTGACATATTGAAAATTAAAAGGAGCACTCTGACTCAACGCAGTAGTCGTACTGTCTCATACAGATACCTAAGTATTGTATGTGTAAGAGAAGGACATAATTGTCCATACACTAGTATGCCGTGCCCCGGCCTAAAGCATCCCTTCTTCCGTTTCCCGTCCCCCTTTCCGTTCCTTAAACAAAGGACAGGCTTCCTTTTTCAGTTAAACCTGAAAGGTTCATATTCTTACCTATATTTCTCATTTTCACCTATGTTACTTCCTTTTCTTCGAAATTCTTCCTTTTCTCTCTACTTTTCTTCTGTTCTCTTCTCTCCCATTCACTGCCAGTAACAGTTTTAAGAAAGGTTTACGTGCCCCGGGCCTGTTCACAAGATTTTAACAAACATCGTTTTAGACTTTTTCACTTGATTCGCCTACTGACTGATGATCCCTCATTGACGGTTTAACGGTCTTCTTAGATCAATTCATTTACGCCTTAAAAAAAGCACCACTCCCTCTTCTGATACGTCATTAGTGATCGCAGTCGACCACGTCTGCAACCAAGCCGTGGCATTCAAAAACGAGAACACTCGACACTGTATGCAGCTACGTAACCAGCCAGGCGCAGTGCGCATCAGTCCGGAAGCGCTAGGCGAATAAGCCGGCACAATCAGACACGATCCGTCCGCTGTGGGACGCTTCATTGGCTCGCTCAGCCGTCGGGGGATTAGCACGCATTAGCAACTGCGTCCTATCGAATGTTCATATATTATTCGTGCGCGTTACACCACGCCATCATCGCCGCTGTAACTTCCTTCTACGAACTCAGACTCGACACCCACTTAAACACCCGCGCCCCGCATCGATCTACTGCATCCCTGCTGATACTCGCTTTTGGCGACTGCTCTCTCGCCGCAACCAACCCGTTGCTTCCGGTGACGGTTACTTATTGCATTTTCTTTCAATTCAGCACGCCGCATGGTCCCAACAATTCAGAGAATCGCCCGGGGAAAACTGCGGTGAAGAAATACCGGAGATACTCATAAAAAGGTCGGATGAAATCTCTTGACAAAGACGCAACCAGTAACTATGGCGATTGTTGCATAACTAAGAAAGACTTGAATAGTGCTAAAGGTCACAAGGAAATAACAGGAACACTTCCAATATCGCTGTCGGGCAACAGCGAAACTGGGAAAGAAGCCACAAAATGTTCTCGGCGTCTCGTCTAACGCGGTAACAATTTAACAAACAAAACCCAAACCGAATTCCTATAATTATGGAAATCCAAAAAAACCTAACGCCAATAAACACGAAGAAAACTGCAAAAGTAGCAACTTCTTAATATGCACGTCTTATCTTTAGCAAACGTTTTAAAGTATACTCTTCCCAGTTTTGTCTAAGAACAGTATCACCAAGCGAGAAGAAAAACGGTGGAGAAGAAAATGACACTAGAGGCGAACGTTCTATGAAAAACCAGGAAACGGTGATGTATGTACTATCGGCAGTAATCGGCTGCTGATTCGTTAATAAGTTAGGATGATGGATGGGTGCTGACCCGGTGGGTGACGGAGGCGAAGAGGACAGCCAGAAGCTGAAGCAGTAGTCGGCGTAGTCGCCGACTGGCTGGCTCGCGCTGTGCACCGCGCACCGGCAGGCCATGAAGGAGGACGGGCAGGGAGGCGGCGAAGTTTTCCCGTTGGTCTCGATGAAGACGTGTGGGGTGATGGATGTGAAGTGTCCGGTCGATGGTCCGGAGGTCGACGGTCGATGGTCCGGTCCGGAGAAGTGAAGTGTCCGGTCGATGGGGTGCTCGCGGGAGGGACGGATCCGTGCCTGCAATAATCACACAATACTATCCATATTTTCATCATTCGACCACGATCTGCACCGATGCGTTGCGTTTCCAGATGATTTTTAAAATAATGTTGAATGTCACGGGAAAAGCGAAATGCATGGACCACTTAATCAAATACAGCAACACATTTAACTAAAAACTTTAAGCGGAATTTTGCACAGTTTTTCATGTGTTAAATTTTAGAGAATATTTTCCGGGTAAACTAACGAGAAAACTCCATTCCAATTTCCAAGTAATGCATACTACGTACCTCAAAAAACTACAGACCGCAGATAAGAGCACAGATAATAATACCGTTCAATAAGCCTGGACAACCGATAAAATAATTCTGCCTCCCAGTGACTCCCACCACTACCTGCTCCAACTGGCAATACCGGAAACCCGCAACACCACGCTGACGGCAGCCCGTTACAGCATTGTTTACTCTCCCATTCCACCCTCTCAGGTGGCAAATGTGTCAATATAAACGCAGCAAACTCAACTTCTCACCATTACAGCTAAATAAATATTCTCATACGGACACGTAACAGTTGAATGCAGGCCGAGGTGAAGTGTACGCACATTAATCACAAGTTACAACCGGCTATGCACCAGAAAGAATGTTAGAAAACCAAAGCGTGAAACAGCAAAATGTTCGATTTAAATTTCCGCAATAAAATAACTTTTCTCATACGTTTTGTGTTTTGGAGACATCGCCACGTTGATTAATGCAATGATTGCTAACCAGCAAAGCGGAAATCTGTAAAAAATTTAACAACTACCGCTTTTCAAAATAAATCAAAATAAGAGGCCTCACCTGATGCAAATTATTTAAATCCGTAATTTCAATAAACGCAGCTAATAAACAAAATCTGCAATTTAACCAATAACTGATTAACTGCCGGCAATTAATGGTAAAAAATAACCTACACTTCTGCTTTAATTTTTACGTAAAAACTTGGTGCGATACAGTAAATGCCACAATGAATGCCACCCATACCATACATTCACGCCGCAACGCGTACACTCATGTTGCAAAGGCCATTAAATCACTAGGTAACCGCAAAAACAATCACTACCCAAGCGGAAATACATCTGCAAAAATTTCGTGCGCGAAAGCAAAAGCCTGGTTTTAATCTTGAACAAATATGCGAATGCTTAGAAATAGAGCGGCATCGTAACTCGCAAGTAATAGCATCTGCGTCGTATACGGAAGCTCTGCTAGTTAAGCTAAATTTAAACAATAAATTAAAATTTTTGTTTTGTAGCATCATTAAAATTTTTTTACTGTCCATTCATCTTTTGAAACTGTTTTTCGAAGCCATAAATGTGCGTGGGGCTGTGTCGATTGAATTTTTTAGATTTTTGTTACAGGATTTGTTCCGTTGAAGCAGTGGGAGAAGAAATTCCGTGACAACCTGCAGCTGATACGCCGCGTGACGGATGTGGATCCGGAGCGGCGCAGTTTCGTGTTGACACATAAGAAAATCTTCTGGATGCCAAAGAGCTGGTGCTGCAGCCGTACGAGGACGCCGATGTGGGGAAGATGTTCACGAGAGTGATTGGGAAAATCCGGGGCAGAGGGATGCTGATTCGCTTCCTCCAGCGGGTGCACGACTGGGTGCCGGCCGCGCAGTTTGTGAAGGGGATCAGTTTGGAGAACCTAGACTATGAAGGGCAGACGGTGCGGTGTAAAGTGTTGCGCTGCGATAAAAACGCCAATAATTTCTTGACGACGACTTGTCGCTGATGGAGAAATGAGATTAATTAATAGATTAAAGTGTATGCGCAGGCCAAAATGCCGGTAAGTCAGTTAGGTTTGTTATCGAAGTTGTAGGTTGATTGACCATAGAAAGGGATTTACTGTTTATTAGAGGTGGAAAAATTGGTCATTAATTCAGCAGATTGAAAGGATCGAAAGTTGAAAACAATAATTAGTAGCTCGATAGTTTTAAGATATGTTGGTTTAACGAGAACGGATCCTTATTGAACCGTTACAACAATAATTCGTGTTCTTATTAAGGTTAGAACTTATTTCGGGGATTGCAGTATTCGGCTTATTAAGCTTTTTTTCGGAAGCGGTGTTTGATTGCTCTGCAGTCCACTCAACTTCCCACTAGTGTAGAACCCACATATCACGTAGAACTGTGAGACTGGTTTTACTGCAGGGCTGCTTCGGCAGCATGACGATGAAGAAAAGGGAAAAGAAATAAAAAATACTGCAGCTATCTTTAAACAAATTTAATGTTTTTCTCTGTCAGGAGTCCTCTGGCTGTATTCGATCGTCCAGTGTCGCGTGAATAAAATCACGCCAACCGGACTGGAAGTTGGTCTCATAACGTCCGATGCCGAGGGATTGATCCCCTAGTCCACATCTCACCGTCACACTGTCCTTCACCGCTGTCCGGCTTCCAAATGAACCCGTTGATAAGGGAAGTCGTGGTGATTCAAATGATTTCCTGACCCTTTCCAGTGAGCCATCGTACATTAAAGCCGCCGAGCATCTCAATGTGCCGACGGTTTTTGAGGACTTTCATCGGGGATGGTTGATGGTGGCCATGGTGAACAACATCAAGAACTACGGAGTGTTTGGAGGTGCAGTGGAGTGGGCTGATTGCTGCCAAAAACGCTTAATGACCGATCTGGCGACGGAGCGGAATCTGGGCGACAGGGTGGTGGTAAAAACGGAGAAGACTGATGAGGAAAAGAGGAGGGCGCTGTTCCGCATCGTGGAGATGATGCGATCGACGGCAGCAAAGCCGAGAAGGTGCGGATAGAGACGGTACTTCTACAGTAAAATTTAGACACTTCCGGTATTGAGGAGCTGTATTATTTGCCGATCAGATCCTTCGGCTGTGCGTTCCCGCAGATTATGTGTTTTTGTTCGTCTACGCACGATTTTTCGGAAGAATAATAATGTAGTTTTCAGTCACTGCAGGGTTTTATGGAGGGTGCTCGCTTTTTATGAACGATCATTATTGTTCAATCGCTGGTGTTGCAAAAAAAGAAATTTTTGCTGTATTTCTTACTAATAGTTCTCTCATTTCGCTGCATTCACTAATTTATGTTCAAGCGCGTCGTGACTTAGATCGGCAGCCGTTATTCTACGAAATTTCCCCAGATTTCACAGTTTACTGTTATTTTATTTAATGTTATAAAATTATTTATTCAGTAAAACCGCTGCTGAACCTTCAGCGGACAAGAATCCTCCTTTCAATCTGGGAAAGCTTTCCTACGATGGCATAGTTTCCGCCAATATAACTGCCGTGGAATAGACCCGGTTAAAACTCCGCACGGTCGCCAAAACAACCAGATTGTCGCAGCCAGAGCTGATCGCGGTGAAGATGCTGCCAGTGCGCATGGCAGAAGGGAAGCGAATATGGACCAAGAAGGTGACGCCGGAACCATCCTGTGTACGATATTTCCATCCGGCACACGGTGCTGGCTGCCGAAGACATGGAAGAATTTCGACCAATTGTAAACGAGGAGAGACCGGAAGTGGTGTGGAGATCAAGGTGAAAGCGGATGCGGACGTTTTGGGTTTGAATGTGACAGGTGGAGGGATTGTCGAACTGAAGAATACCAGGAAAACACAGGTAGCTGGAGGTTTACTTGTCCAAACGGGTGTTGTGGTATTCAAAATAATTCATTGATATAATCGTTATTAATGGGCTACTTTACCCAGTACATACAGTACTTGTACACATACGGCCTGCACAACTTCAAAATCACCAAAATTAAAGCAATGAATCGTCCTTTGAACGTAGGAATTTGATTGTTTGTAGTCTATTTACGTAATATGATAAAATCCGGAATATAGGATAAATAAGGTTTAATCGAATCCGATATGTTCGATTAATCTACTTATTCAAATTCGAAATTTTCGTCATTTTCGTCGTTCTTTCTTATAGTAGAAGAAGCGGGGTTCCTATACCTGTATTCAGCGTTTTGTTTTGCGTGTTTACAGAAGCAAGAAGCTGTACCGAACACGGCTGTCGCTTCGTTGTTGCCGCCAACGTCCTTACCAGCGTTTTTTATTCAGTCAGTGCAGGTAGCCCATATTCGGGCTAGGAGCCTAGGATGACGCTCTAGCATGGAACTTTAAACTTGGCTGGGAAAAAGGCCAGTAAACAGTGAAAATGCACACCAGAAGTACTACCTCCAGTCCACCAATACAGTCAGAACACCAAAACGATTAACACAAATCAGTTGTATGCAAAACGCTTCGAAAACAGCCGAGGGTTCGTAACTCAGGCAGATTACTGCCGCATTCGTTAAACTTTATCCAAGAGCTTGCTTAGTCTCCAGAATAGAGTTGTTTCTCCGCACTTCGTAGTTGCACTGGTGTTAATGGTCAGTTTATCGTTCTATGTACGGTATATGACATATCTGTTGATTGTTATAACTTATCCAGCCATCGGCACTTTTAGTTATAAGACATTTAGCCACCTGTGTATATACTATGCAACTGCTTTTTGAATAACAATGATCTTTAATTCAATAGCGTGATAACAATATCAAGATCTAGTTACGTTTAAACAAAACAACATTCTCAACGGTCCCGATTACTGAAGCGGCAGTATACTGCTTTTTAGACCTGGTATACAGTAAATATCACGTTTGCGATGTCCAGACATGCAGATAAAATAAGAATTATTTTTAATGAAATAATTATTCTAAAGTGCGGATCCATCATGCCCCACACAGAATTAAAATCCAGGAATTTGTCTTGTACTTTGTACTTTCTACAAGACGAGCATATAGATACTGTACATTCTCGTAACGTGTGACAGTAAACTGCACAAAGTAAAGCTAAAACAAAAAAGAGTCTAGACATGTAATTGACATAACTCGAGAGAGGACTATAATTAAGTTAATCCGTAAATTCGTAAACTCGGATAAAATGACAGAATCAGACGAACCCATCACATGCTCAAAGATTGCCTGGGGTTAAGCAAAATTCAAAATTAGCATACTGCACAGAAAAAGGCATTTGCGATTCACGGTTTTCGTTGACCAAACTGGATGAAAACGACGCTGAACTCTGTAGATAAAGAATGAACGCTTTGGTTTGCGATTACCCAACAGTGACAGCCGACAGAGCCAACAGCGTGGACAAAATGACATCTCCAAGACTGGCCGACTGGTCGTGGATAAAACGATACTGCAGTTTGAAGATAAAAACAGAACGCTTTGATATCCACTACCTACTTTATACTTGCATGTAGAGCATTAGCAGCATGCACATCTGAGAGCACCCGAGCGGTGAATCAAATTCAGTCAGTCCAATCTCGTCATGCTCCAGTGTTGATGTCTTCCGGCGTGTGCATCTGGGAGTGACATGGTCATTCACGCTGGGCGGACGGAATGCAGTCAGTTTTATGAGTTACGCTTTTTGTACCGTACGTCTTGTTCTCGCACTGCGCGATCAAGGCCACGGTGCTGCCACTCCCATTTGTGCTAGATAAGTTCGTAAGGTGCTAGGTACCTAGTACATACGAACCATTATAGTGGTCGGCTGCCTGTTGGCTACTGACAACGCTCTAGATACTAGCAC
Organism: Paramacrobiotus metropolitanus; assembly: GCF_019649055.1. Taxonomy (NCBI): domain Eukaryota; kingdom Metazoa; phylum Tardigrada; class Eutardigrada; order Parachela; family Macrobiotidae; genus Paramacrobiotus; species Paramacrobiotus metropolitanus. The sequence goes on along the minus strand of NW_026570565.1, from coordinate 7,780 downwards.
TCATTCTGATGTGAATTAGGATTGAAAAATCCCTGTACTTAGCGTTTAGACTGAGCAAAACCGACACAGACATCCTTGCGGAAGGTTTGCATAATGGACTTTCGCCGCGGAAGATGTTGAGCCGATAGGACAGCTACGTACCGTGTACGGCAAATATACATATATGCGGCTGCTTTCAGAATGCTTATTACTCCACATTCTCACTGGAAGAACACGACCATGAGTTTCACACTTATAAATTATTGTCATATTGGAAAAGGATAAGAACATGTGTTACCATGCAGCAGTACCCATAACAAAACAAATACGCACTTTATGCCTGGAGTAAATAAGCAGGACATTAAGATTAGTTACAAGTTAGCTGACGAACAACCGGAAACGATCCCAGTTTACTGAATCCGTTGGCAGGGATAATGTTACGCTGTTGCTTTTCTTACTGCATAACTAAAGTCGAACTGCATGACTAAAACTGTGCATACAGTAAATAATGCGAAAGATTCATTTTGCATAAATGCATGAATTCGTGCATACTGTAAATAAAAACGACATGGTCATTCTGCATAAACGAATAACAGCAGCACTGCTTAAAACCGTGAAAAAATACCGTAGTTATCGAATTATAATCTCTCTTCGTGAGAAGGTTTAAAAATATAAGCTCCCATGAGCCCATGCAAAATAAAATTAAAAGCACGGAAAAACGATTTTCTAAATGCTTGCGTCTAACGAATGATTCTCTTTTTATTTTACTGAATTGGCGGGGGCGCGCTTTGCCATTAAATTTATCTGTAACGAGAAGAGATGCCGGTATAGTCTTTCATTTTAGCTGTAAAAGCGATGGTTACTCCTCCTGTTACAAAGTAACTCACTTGTACGTTAATACGTACTGTCTAGTTCGTTTCGTTTCGGTTACGTATCTTTGTTTATTGGGTTTGTATTCGATAAGTTGTCTACTACGAGCTCGGAGACGATTGGGCGTACGTTCTAGATCAATTTCACAGAGCTTGCATCGCTCAGGCCTAGCAGTAGTGAACATGAATATTACACCTGGACCGTCCGGAGTACTTGGCGATAAAAGTGACATGGATGGTATGGAATACTGTGAAGGCGAAGATTCTGCTGATCACTCGGACACTGTGAAACGTGATATTAACCTCTGAGTGCTGCCACGATAAACGCGTGTTGGTAGGCTCATGATACATTCCATTATTGTTCTGAAACAACCGGCCGTCCAGAACTGCGAAACCAGATATAACACAGCTTCCACCATTTCGGACCGCAGTGAGCCACGTAACGTATAAAATTATTTACGCGATCATGTTATCCTGATCATTTTTGCAAGGCTGCAACAAAACTTCCAAGTGTGCCAGGAGAACTACCGGCGTTAATTCATGTTTCCGGTATTCCTAAATGATTACTACAGGACGTAATAATACTTGCAGAGGTTCAGACGAGTACTCTTCCCGAGTGGTAGTCTAAATTCTTCAGGTTAATCCAAAATTGTGCATACCGATATATGTACCACAGTATCAACTGGCAGTGAATTACAGTTCATATCACCAATAATAAATTGTAATTCATTGTATGTAATGTTTTAGTAACATTGTATGTAATTCATTGTATGTAACTGTAATTAAATATACGTATTATACACGCATGTTTATCCTGCACAAACGATTTTATAAAAGCAAGTAACGAATCCTTTCGCGGCACAGAATATCCCAAAAGATGATAGTTCCGCTGCGCAAAATCAGACTTGCGCTAAGTAAATCGATTTAGTATGATCTATTTGTCGTTTTACCTTTTACGAGTCGGTACATCAAATAAACAGAAATTCGTTATAGTAAAAAAAAGCAGACATGTTTTACAATTTTAGATAGAATATTTTCATATTTTTATATACGTCAGGAAACCAAGCGAACGCATGGCCGCTGAAGTTTACCGTTTCCGTGGATAATAATATGGTCAGATGGCATCGTATACGATACAAACATCGATGTGGATTTTACCATCACCTCGCATCACTTTAGCTATTTCACAACCTTTCACCACCTTTTGGCTATTTGCACTACCTTTTAAGAATGAATTTAACACCACTTTTTGAATATTGCCACCACCTGCGCACCTCTTTTGGCTATTCTCACTCGTTCATTGAATTTTAACACAGCAAGTTGTTTACACATAAAAGACTTTGCGAAATATTATCAAATCTCTGCCGTTAGCGGCGCCTTTTCTGTACGACTGGGACCACCGTCGACCTGAAACGTATCTAGGCGCATTTTCTGCGTGCTGCAGCTGTTTGCCAAATGCTTTCGTGTCTTTTACTGTTAATTTTGCTACTTCCGGTAGCCGAATCTTAATGATTTCTGGAACTACCAAGCCACAACAATAATGTATAATCTTTTCACTAGCTTTCCCAAGGCAAGATTTATTAACGCTATTACATAATCTTGCACACCGCTCAAATGCATAATTTTCTTTTAAACCAACTATGCATATGCATTCAGGAATAACGCGTACTGGTTTCTGCTTTCTGTATTGGAATTTTACTGTTACATTTGCGTGATACGAGCATGTGTTTTTGAAGGGTGTACATACATGCTTGGGGAATGTTGAATGTTTTCGGCATCGTATATTTGCGAAGCGCCTTAGGAAACAGATGTACTCTGTACAGTGTACAGTCGAAAAACACGTTCCACAAAGGTGGATAAAAGTAGCGGAGCAGCGTTTTATGAGTCGGTTCTTTGACTGAATAGGGACAGTAAAGAAATCAAGAAGTGCTGTGCATACTTCGTTAGTTACTACGTATTTTGACCCCAGTGCAGTACTATGGTCAAAGGTGCGTCATTCATTAAGCAAGCTGAGTTATTGGACACCAAGACTCCCAGGTCTAAGAGTGAGGCCTTAGTAATGCTGGATAATAAATTATGGACATGATATAACCAAACCGCTTTCCCTGAACAGGTTTGTGGATCTGACGGTCAAAGTTGTCCGCTAAATTCAGGTGCAGCAACAACTGTTGAAGTAATAAACTTGCATAAAGGTCGATTTCGACTAACGAGGCAGCATATAATTTTGCTTTTCAGGAAATTTGACAATGAATATAATATCACAATTTCGCATCGTATTGACCTGCATCCTTACCTCTGCGCTGCTGCTGTACGTGAATGGTTTTACCGGTAAAAGTGTAAACATATACTAGGAACCGTACAACCTTACTTAAGCAGTGATAAGCTAATAACTATTGATCGTTTTTATGCGCCCGTAAATTTCCTGACACTTCCGTTTGCTATACATCCAGGAAATTCGTCCTTAGAATAGCAAATGAACTATGCACAGCATAGCAAAGCAAATGGCGCATAGCAAATTACGTAACCATGCGCCTGGCGCATAGCACTTTCGATAATTATTTATTATTTGCAGATATAAATACTATTTTAGAGCGAAGAACCAATTATCTTACCATACCCATATGTCTCTAAATTCTTCTTTCTTTACTTCTGAATCACCGAATTACGATGTCAAAAAATGCCCTGACGACGGGAAGCCAGATGGTTTTTATGTGGCCGTTTTACTCGTTAATTACTATATTATTTATCCAAATTCTGCACATAAGAATGCGGCAAAGGTTACGTGCAAGCTACTTTATTATGCCATCTGTATTGAAAATACGTATGACACGGTATGAGTAGCATATTTATTCTTACTAAGTATTTACTAAGCATAAATGCAGCTGTGCGCGATTTTTGAAGGGTACACTGATTATTTACAGATGCAGCATAGTTATTATATGTCATTTCGGCGCCGGTTGGACAGCTGGTTTGCCTTTGGATGCTAACATGATGTGTACAGGTTCATATCTGCAAGCGATTCCTCCAAAAGTATGTTTCTATTGTAAAACTGAAAATCTGCAGCAAAATCCTTATAAAATTGTCGTTGTTTAATGATTAAATAACGTCCCAATACAAGGAGACCATATCTGGCAATGGTATTACTTGTACAGTCATTAGACGGAAACGTCGCACCGTAATGGCATTTTCTGTCGGCGTTCAACTAACGAGGATGATTCGACAATGAGCAACGGTTAAGAATGCTTTCCTCGACATCTTTATGGAAAATCACAAGCGTGACGTCGCTCAAAAGCTAACAACAACGCGCGACAATGCCCGGCCGGAAAAGGCAGCGAGGCTTGCCAGTGGTACAACTTAACTGGAGCGAGTACCATGAATTCTAGTAAGATAAAAATAATAGCAGATCGTTTCCGTTTAATTCATATGAATAATGAGGCTCATGAACCATCCATATAAACTGATACGAGATTACCTGGATTATATATAACTGTATGCTAATGTACTTACGGTAAAGTCAGTAAGCGGGTCAACACATAACGCTGTTCGCAATTAGTAAGAAACAGTTATAAACGCACATCAATATTCTACATATTATATAGGATATAGTTGCAAATATGTACATAATAACTACAACTTCTTGCCAAATTCGATTCTGATTCAGCTCAGCAGTATTTGCCGGTAGCTTTTGGTCCCCCATATGTAGTACAATCTGCCGTACAGTAACATAAACTACCAAAATAACTGCACTTCGTATTTATGGGGAAACGAGTCAGAGATTCGATGAAGTATACAAGGCTCTACAAAGTACAAAAGAATTCAATCGAAAAACAGATTACACTGGAACAGACGGGAGTTCCTCGACTGGGTAAAGTGATCCATTGCTTTTTCTCCGCATCCTAGCGTTAGTATTACCTTCCGTTTCGTTTACATTGTCGGAATAGAAATACGGATCGAACAGGCTGCCAGGTAGCCAGACTGTAGTATGTTTACTTGTACAACAACGTACATAGTACGAGTTTCTTGTAACATACTTTGGCAAAATAAGAATAACAACAGACACAACACAAAGCATTAGGCAGCACAGCTGCGCACAGAGCACCAGCAATTACAGTGATGGTTCCAGCCCGAACTGGGCACGCAACCAAGCGAATACAAGCGTCCCGTTCCGGCAATCCCGAGAGCGGCCGCCAAGGCCATCATCGCGGAAATCACCGATTCCGATAAGCCCTGCATGCGTTTGTGCATAGGTGTCTTTCCGTCGAACGACGAGGCCATCATGCCCAAGAACGCTAGTCCGAATCCAACCGGCCATACTCACGTACGGAAGCAATTTCGCCAAATTTACCTGTGTAGCGTCGTGACTGCATTTTGTAAATTACAGTCCGAGATACAAGTCACAAGTTCAGTACTACGGTCAGCTGTTATTAGTTTAAACTGTAATTCAAATTAAATGCTAAAACTTAAAACAAAGTCTAGAAAAGGAATAGAATTTTAAAATTTGATTTGAAATTAATTTACCGTGCTGCCCAATTGTTCATTGGTAAAATGAATGTGCAGCTTAATTAAAAAATTAGAAAATGATTTAAAAATTGAGGATTAATTTAGTGTATTACTGTCTACAATGTGCTGAAGTTTTCAAGGTACAGAAAGTTATCTAGAAGGGATACAGGAAGCTATCAATGCTACTATTAACTGGTATGTAGGTGAACTACACAACCTAAACATTTCACGTCCACTATGATTTACCGGACATTTTTCCAGGTGTGACACCTGGTCGGAGCACTGTCAATGTCGACCTTGCCGCTGGATTACGCGGTCGCCGCACAAATCATGCGATGTCGAGGCCAGCACCACAAACTTCTTCAAATGCAGCGCAACCAGCTGATACCATACATCTGCTTCTGCTTCATTAACCTTATACCGGGACAGCTGTTCTTCTGCCTCATCTGTACATATCCAGTTTCGCTTAGCGCAGCTTTCTTGGTTTTTTTAAGTGTAGTGCAATGTTTTCTTAGTTTATTTGGCTGTTATTGGTTCCTTTGTATAAAAGATGTAACGATAATAATTAAATGTAAATGTATGTAAAGATAATAATTAATTGCAATCTCCTGTTATTCAAAAAAAACGTCCTCTGAAAAGTTCGAAATACACAATAATATAATTATGCGATGTTCCTGTAGTTGCATCTGCACTCTTGCTCTTACAGATATGGAAGTACGTACGCCTGTGCATTCAACATGTAAGAACGAAAGTGCAAAAATAGCAAAAAAATGCCGTAAACTCTTTGCACTTTTGTTGCCGAATATATGTATTGCACGATAGGTCAACACTGAACTTAACTGGCTTCATGTAACTGACTGGAACTTTTGCTTTATATTTGCCGATTTTTGAACACAAAAATTTATGGAATCTACGTATTATTAGTTTTGTGAGACTCTTATAATGCCAGATGTGATTCCATATACAGTGCATGTACATGTACTAAGCCATCACCATCGGCGACTACATATCTGTGCAGCAAATTTGAGAACATGTCTCAAAATGGCGAGTTTTACAGAAAAAATAAAGTAGTGCGATCCCTTCAATTCGTGTAGACAAAAACATCACACCATCCTGCATACGGCGCGGCGAAAAGTGCAAATTACCACAACAAAATCTCCATTAATCCCGCAGACACTGAGATGGTCACATTCGAAAAGCAGAGAAGCGGAACAACTGAGCGACAAAAAGAGACCGGTCACGCGGAAAGGAAACAAACGAGCGCAGACCAGCGGTTAGAATAATTCAGGAGACGAAGATTGTTGCTAAATCGCAGGTTCGCAAGGGAGAGGTTACAGCAGGCAGTATCTCGTTCATATATCCCGTTAATATTCGTGTATGCGCTGGGGAATTAGGGTTTACCTACTTCCATTTGTCGCATATTTTGTTCACCTTAAGTATGCAATTTTATACGAGTATATTGATCAAAAGAAAGTAAAATTTCCTAGCAAATCGAAATGCAGTAATGAATAATTTTAACATTAAGAACTGTGCTCGTTAGTGTCAGTGGACCGGATGCAGTGCAAAAAACCGGTCATCCACATGCAAAAATTTCGATCATCTCGATCTGTTTTGATAAGTACATACATATTATCAGGCATCCACATACTGAAAAGTTTGTTCCTAACGGTTGAACGCTCTTCTTCCTTGTTCCGTTCAAGCGTTGTTTTTTCGTATTAAGCCGGGGAGGAAGGAAAACAGAAATGTTGCCGAAGCAAGGTTGCGAAATGATGAGGCAGATGCTTGGCAAAATGCTCGGTAGATGTTGTAAAGTGTTGACGACAATTAAAATAATTTCCCGAGAAAGAGACCCCTTGACCTCTCTTAGATCTTAAACAGATAGTACTCGCTCGACATGAACAACCAGCTGTTCTTCTAATTCCTTTGACAATGATCATGGCAGTGACCCTAAATATTACTTTATGGATATTTTGGGTGTGCTTTTTCGCTATGGTCGCGAATCCAGTTTCAGAACTGGCTACTTCGGTGCATACTTCTATTTTTTGCATGCTTCATTTTGATCCCTCTAATACGGTTAATATTTTCATTATTAATTTTTGGTCACCGTTTCCGGCTTACACCACTTCCATTGTGGCATCCTACAGTATATAAGTAACTGTTGACCACACGATCTGCTTTTTGACTTGTATTCCACTTCTCTTCCCCCTTTCTTGGTAGAAAACTTTTCAAACTCAGAATTATACGTAGCAATGAGAAGTAATTTAGTTCTACGAGTAAATATACAGACATTCCGTAGTGTACTTTGGTCGTCGATGTCCGATGTCGACAAATTGTTGCTTCACTTGTCTGCGCGAATTTTTTCAAAAATCATGCATCCTAATAGAAGCAGTGATATGACCAATATTCACAAAACGAACTTTAACAAGGTTAAA
>NW_026570564.1:0-41338 GCF_019649055.1 Paramacrobiotus metropolitanus | reverse complement strand
AGAATTTCCGGATAAAACATCAATGAGATTAATCCAACGAGATAAAAGATTAAACGGAAGAAACAAAAGTCGGCTGAATTTCAGAGCACAATTATCAGACAGCCGCGGGAAAAACAATGCGCACCACAATATTGCCGTTTAGTCTAAATCCAAATTCTCTTTGGCAGTTTTCAAGTTATTCAGACGCTGCTCCAGCGCTTCACGGATGTATGCGATGTGTTTGGCATCCATCGTCGCTCGTGCCTTCAGCGTGTTTACTAGCGCTTTGCAGTTGTCCATAATATCTTTCTCGCGCTCAACCTGTTGCAGTAATTTATCGATGGCATCCGGCTCAGCAGCACTCACTTCAGCGCCAGGTTTTTCAGCCTTTTCCTTGGTCTTCTGGTTTTTCTCTTCGGTATCCGCATTTTTCGATCGGGGAACGTATTTAGGACGGCCGCCCGTGGCTTTCAGCTGAGTGAGAGTAATAATTGGCTCTCTTTCAATCCGCCCGTCTTTACTGGCCCGGATCATCAAGTTCTTGTTAGTCGTGTTATTCTTTGATGGCTCAATCGCGTCCAGACGTTCCATGACGCCATTAACGACTAAATCAACATCCTCCCCCACAAAACCGAAACTGCAATCTGTGACATGTTGTTCGCATTCTTTTCCGTTAATGGTGACTTTCATAGTGCCCATCTTCACATCTACAAATAATTTTGATTATTATTGTGCTTGTGCATCAAATACAGACATAGATGTTAAAACAGAAGGATAAAATTATCGCGTTTTCACTATGAAGTTTAGCTATGAATTATAGATCTGAATATCTAAATAGCCGCTGAATACTTTCAAAAAACCAAAATCACTCACTGATTGTTTGTGCCAGCGTGTTGCATAGGCAGCATCCCCGGATGCTTCGCAGCCACAGGTCAATACAACTATCAACAAACAAATTTCCGTAGACCACGACAACATGTTTTTCCTTGACCAATCGGCGCAAGCCCCGTTCGAGCCAGTAATCGCGATCCTCGAGCAGTACGTCGTAGGTGCAAGCCCAATGCTGGATCTCAGCTCGTGACATTGCATAGCGGCCGTGATACAGAATAGCACGAATCATCCGACGAAATTTTCCATATGTGTCGATTACTTTTGCCTCGGGATCGCGGCTCTTGTGCACCTCTTCGGCCACTTCGAGAACGAAGCGCCCATCGCGCGACATCTTTTTCAGTAGTATTCCGGCGTTGATCGCGTCGCCGAGGAAGAAATATACCCGGTCAGCGGTGAAATCGTCATGCATGTCGATTATGAATTGCTTAACGGAAGCCATATCCACGTAAAAACCACAAATATCTGCTTCCAAAATGCGGGCGTGGGCTGCGGTATGCATCGCCAACTGTCGACGGCTTTGCGTGGTTTCTTTGGCTGTCAAAGGCTCCACCATGGCAAACTGGATCGATTCGCGAGTTCGCTCCTTCCAATATCGAGCATGTTCAATCGCATCCGTTTCGGGCGATGGCAGTGGCTCTCCAGCTGGTCCTATTGGCTGTCCTGACATGATGATCCCGTAAAAAACAATCAAGTTAGATCAAATTAAAAGAAAAAGCAATGTAGTAATTCAAAAACAGAAACAGTAACCCGTCACCGCAAAAAGGGTAAAATTGATATTGTTGGGTTCTTCACCTTTTATGAATGAACAGCTGATATTTTCTGTGCCTGCGATGCGGCATTCAGTCGCCTGTCAGCCGCCCTGTTAAGTCAATTCTATAGGAAACTGTGCAGTTTCAGGTCTGTGTTCTGAATATTTCCCAGCCGCGTGTTTTGATTTTGCCTTTCCTTCTTCGTATCCTTCTAATCACCATGATTTGTATTTTGCGTTAAAATTTGATTTTTGTGGTTAAAATTTCCGAATCCTCGGCGAAACAAGCGGTATGCTGTGTGATTTAATGTAAATACTCAAAGTGGTACAAAATGTGCAGAAATCTACTTGTCGCCTGTCAACCGCCGGGTAGTACACTCCGTGAATTGTGCGTCTTCGGTGTCGGTGCCAGTTGAGATTTGTTGTTGTGCTTTTTCTCTGCACTCCAGTTTTTCCATTCTTCTTTTTGAATTTGCTGGCATCCGTTTCATTTGGTTTTCCTTGTCTTTTACAATCCATCATTTTTAAGTTTCGAGAATGTCTCCTCCTGCTAAGAAGCCAACAGCGCGAAAGACTGCTTCGCCAACTCCGCGCCCGAGTCGTGCAATGGCGGGGCTGAGTTTTGGCTATTCCCCTGATTCAGATGAAGCCCGTTCTTCATCTCGTGTCACTCGAGCACGAGTTTCTCGGCGCACTTCATCTCGGCCAGCGTTTTCTGCCCAGTCGGCTGTGCCATCGGGAAGTGGGGCTGCAGCAAAGAGTCCTAAAACTTCGTCTAGCAAGACGCAGGTGGTGGTTGGCGCGCTGAAGAACCGTTATCGTGAGCAGAAGCGTCGTGCTATTGCTCGACGAAATGCAGCTGTGGTTCGCCGCCGTGCCCGTCGTGGATCATTTCCTGCTGATCCTGATGTTGAGATCCGCCAGTCATCCCCGAAGAAACTGCAGACACAGGCGGAAAGACAGTTGGGTACTCCAGACCTCACGGAGGAGGAACCATCGTCATCTGAGAATCCGTCTGTGCGGGCAAAGCGAGGTATAGTGTCGTCGGTGACTGTAGGCTGTCTTTTGTTGTGAAAATTTGTTAGATCAATTTCTGCTTGATCCTTACTATGTTTCGTTGGCTACAACAGTGCTGATACTGCTTGTGAGTTGGTAACAACTGGTTGATTATGATTGGTTGATATTCCTCGTCAGTTTGTTCATCTGTAAAGTGTTGTTCTATCGGTTAGTTTCTGTTCGTGCTAATAATTCTTCGTTTAATCTCAGATGAAGAGCATTTGCGTAAGGGTGGCATCCTTTATGTCCCGTATAACCCGGATGCACCGCGGCCGGTCTTCAAGACCAAGCAGACGGCTCGCAAACGAGCACACTCCGGAGTATTTCCACGAATGGCTGTCGCAAATAAGAATGGTGAGGATGTGGTTATTTCTCAGGCCTACTTCTCTGGCCTTAATCGTTTTCATCCACGCTATTCGGATTTATACTTGTCGCACTTCCTATATCCAAATGGAACGTTGATTCACCGTTTCGATCTTTGTCTTGTTACTTCTCGACTACCTTCACCAATTGCATTAGAACTTCGACGGCAGTATCTTTATTTAAATCCTGTTTTTGTTGCCTTGTTTCAAGAAATCTCCAAGCGTCAGGAAGCGGATGCAGTTGCGCGTCAAGCGGTTGTTGATGCTGGTGCCGTGGAAAATGAGGAACCGCAGGCTTCAACTTCAGCTGCCGGCCCGTATTATTTTCGTACTCGTGGGGAAAAGCGCAAGTATAAGGAGGTTTCACCGTCCTCCTCGTCCTCTGCGCCAAGTGAAGTCTCTGTCTCGGACGATGGTGGCGATCATGAGGATCCTTCCGCAATATTGTCCGCTGATGAGAACGAAGAGGTTGAAGCCGACGAGAACGTTGATATGGAAGTTGACTGTGATGGCGACGATGGATCCGATCTGGAAAAAATGGATGTTGATCCGCTGCCGTCTTTGCAGCCAGCTGCACCTGCGATGCCGCCTGTTCCAGCTGTTGCCCGTGAAGATTCGCCTGAATTTGCGGAACCAGCAGGTTATGTGCAAAATCAGCCACATTCAGATGAATTGTAATTTGTGCCGGCTCTGGTTGTAATTAAGGTTCATCCTATTAATTTTTATTCTTTCCGATCTGACTGCTTTTATTCTGTATGGCCTCGATGGCTTTTGTTTACGTAATTGTGCTTGTACGTTGTATCACGGATTATGTATGGAATTTTGTCCCTTATTTTTACTCCAATTTTTATTTTTCAATTCTACGCGCTCTGAGTCAATGAACTGGTCGTTTAGTGTTCTGCATTTGCCCTGTAGATATCGGTGCTGCATCTTTCGTTGTACCTGGATTAGATCTGATCTGCTGATTAATTTCCATTAAAGGATATAGCGCGAAGCGCTGATTGGTTGTCTCCCATACCTGTATGGAATCTGCCGCATTCTAAGTTTTTACATCGACAGATCGGTATATAAGCATTTGCGTGTAGCGTGCAGAAATCGGCATTGTGGATTTTTCGTTTCGGCCTTCTGGCATGCTGGATTTTCACTGTGTGTAGTCTGTGATTTTCACGCTTTTTCTCTCTACACTTTTAGCGTTAAAGGTCACTAGTTTTCTTTAGTTTGGGCATGCCGCCTATTGATCCTAACCGAGCTTTTGATAAGTTGGTAGACGCTATTTTTCATTCGTCTTCCAACCAGCAGCAACAGTATAATGCCGGTTATAATCACCGAGGAAGGGGTGGAGCCCGTGGTGGTTTCCGTGGCAACTTTCGTCCGTACGGCCGAGGAAATCATAGGAATTTTGGAGACAATAATCTCCGTCGCGGAAACGATCACTGGCGTCGTAATGGGAGACATCTGGGCGCACCGGAGATTATTGAAATACCTGATGGAGCTCCTCACCCAGCTGCACAAGTGGAAGCTGCCGCCGCAAACATGGAGGTTGATGACCCGGGAAACCAAGCGGCGAATGCACCGAATCAGGGCGAAGTCGGCGGAGCTGCGGTTCCAGGTCAGCCCGATGCTGTCAACCCTGCTCTCAATTTACATGGCCCGGCAGCCGTGAATGTTGTCCCTCCGGCCGTTATTCCGCCTGCCCAGGTCCAGCAGCAAGCCCCGCAGAATGCTGAATTTCCCGGTTTGCCACCAAATGTGTTGCCACTTCCTGAAGTGCCGATTATCCGCGATGCCCGCGACCGTTCTCCGGCTGATCGCCCTCGTGCGCCGTCTGCGCCTTCCGGTCCCTTTGGTTCTGCCGAGCATAATTTTGTACCCGGTTATTTGGCTCAGCAGCAGCAACGTGAATTGGATGCTGATCGCCGACGACAGATGGCTGCTGATGTTTCTCGCCGTTTGGATGCCGCTGCAGCGTCTGGCTCTGGTATTACTGGTCTATTTTCATTGGCTCCCAGTGCTGGCAAAGTAACCTTGACTCACCTTTGTCCTTGATCTTTTGCTTTCTTTGATCTCGCCTTTTTACTGGCCTTGTGTTGTCTAATGATTTTGCTTTACCAAAGCCGTGTTGATCTTATTGCTACTGATATTCTTTTGCTGGTTTAAATTTGCTCTCATCTACCAGTAATTTGCACTCATGATTTTTGTGCGGATATCTTTGCTTGTTTGTTGTTGTTGATCGTTGTTACTGGATGATGTAGTACTCGAGAATTCGTAAGAATACTACTGGTTGGTTGATTTGGTGCTTTTGCCGTTTAATCCATAGTTCTACAGAATCGCACACAATCACATTTAAGATTTTAATTTCACAATTAATAAAGCTTTATGCCGTATACTGTACATAAAACACCATCTAAACTCAAACGGCACAGTATCAGTAACTTATAGTTCGCCTTCCTGGATCCCTTGGACCTCCGCCCTGCCAAACCCGTGGACTTCCGGATGCCTATTCGCCAAGGATTCCACACTAACTTACTCGGAATCGCGGCGTACAGTCACATTGGGCATCGGATGGACGCGTGGATTGTGCGGTGGATCGGGATCAGGATGGATGGAAGTGCACAATCGCACTGGGATGTTGCGGGATGGATTGCTTACTTTGGCACGGCCAAGCATCGTTCGTGGGGGTGACGTGTGGGAGTAGGATCACACGCCGGATGTACGTACTGATGCTGACTGTCCGCCTTCCACCTGCAACACAACGGATAATCATAGTCAATCAATACTGTGATTTGCTGTTCTCTTTTGCTAGCGGTGTATATGATGTCATAACGCGAAGTCTATATAAGTTTTGGTCGTCACTAATATCGGTATCAGTAGTCTGAGATTTACTTCGGAGACTGCTTCTAATTACGATTTCCTAGCGTTGTGAACTGTGATGTGAATTGGATAAAGAGACAGCAATACTTGTTCCTACTGAAGTGCATAGTTGTTCCCGGATTATCGCTTAGTATACAGGTTTGCTCGTGACAAAATCGTCCTAGCTCTTGCCGATCCTTACAGGACTTACGACCGGAAGTTGTGGTTAGCTCGTTCCTGAGGGATTCCTGACTCGTGTTCCTGAATCGTTCGTCTTATTTCCACCATAGTTCTTCTGTTACAGTTTGAGAGTACGATTGCCTACCGATTGAGCATTACAGGCGTGGAAGAGTAAAGATTGTTCATGGAGCCTTAAACGGCGTGAACGCTTATACACGACAATTCAGCGTTTGTCGGATGCGGAACTGCGCTCAGCGGAACTGGGACGAGGCCGCAGTTGCATGGCACTGTCTGGAAGTGAGATCAACCAGCGTTGGATTCTGTGGTAAGACTGCTACAACAATTGTAGTTTACCGTACGTAATATGGAACTGTTTGTGTGACAACTTGCAGATAGATAAGCTGATCACTCATGTTAGTAAAACACTCTACAGTGCTTTGAACACGAGTATGCAGGAGACATTTTGCCATAAAATACAGTACCGTTTTTACATCGGGTAACGTATATGTTGCAGAAGCCGCCGAAGAACGCCACCTTCTTGGGAGTGTCAGGTACCAACACCCGGTTAGTGATGCGGCGCAGTCGTTTTGCAGCCCTTAGCAAAGAGGAAGAGAAGCAGTTCACTGCACCGACTGTCCAGGAACGCGATGAGCACGGATATACTCATCGGAAGACCCCAGCGTCCGTCCGAGTGGTCAGCAACATCCTAACCACAAAGACGCTGTTTACGAATGTGCGCGTGTTGGATCGTATGGATCAGGTAACACTGATCCGTGGTGGAATGTCAGCGGTGAAGCAGGAGCTGATGAAGCCCTCGATGGGCGAATATGACCACCAGAACACCTCTCGACCTTGCGTGCTGGGTTTGCTACGAGACGTTATGTTGGAGCATGCTGATGGCGTATACGTACTACAGGAGCGCACTCAGTTACTGGAAAGAGGTCCGTTGAAGGATCTGCTTCTGATCCTTCAGCAACTGGTACAGTTTTTGGAGTTGGTTCCTGATACCAGAACCTTCAAGACGTCGGACGATATCTTGGCGGTGGCTCAACCGGAGATCATTCAGTGCCAGGAGATCCACGCTGAACAGCATGGATACGGCAAAATCGACAAGTGGCGCTGTGAGGTGATCGCACTGATTATCGTGCGCAAGCTACCGAATGATAAAGCTTTTGCGATGGGAAAACCGCGCGCCTCAACGAGATTCATGCAGGAGGTCGTACAGTTTGTGGTGGACTATACGCGTGTAGCTGAGATGACACCAGTACTGGTGCCATTACCGGGAAAACAGACATTTTCCATCCGCTCCCATCGTATCAGCTAGTGGTTCAGCAGGTGATCAATCACGCCCACGGCGCTGGACCGGAATGGAAAGTGGGAGCTGATACAGGGATGCAGAATGAGGTGCAACGGTCATTCGTTAAGGAGAAAGAAAAAATGTTTCTACGTGTGCGGAAAGCGGTTAATGATCTGGCTAATGTGGAAAAAGACTTTCCTGGTATTGACGCATGCATTATGCGGTGCTGGACTTGTCCAAGACGTTGTCGGAGAAATTCGGGGTCCCGAACTTCGTCCAGCAGGAAGCATCTGCACCAGTCATTCGCGTTTATTCATCCTGGAAGAACATGCCTGAACCACTGCAAGAGCCAGCTCGACTGGCTCATGCACTGAACTTGGTGCAGATGGAGTGTGCTAGTATGGCAGTGCAGCCTGTGCAGGCATATAAGGATGCCCCGCTTACCGGGACATAGTGTAGCAAAGATTGCACTATGTCCCGCTTAGCGGGACATAGTGTAGTCTCTCTTACAATACTACTGGAAGTTTTCGCTGTTCCTGCGCTCACAGCTACGCCACCATCGACGCTGGCCGTCTGTGCAAAGCCAGATCCAGTGTGATGCCCCGCGCAGCATGCTCTACACCGTGCACCATTTCCGGACGAAGAGTGCTGCTGCTGCCTGCTGGTCGGCAACTTGTCCAGCGTGGTGGCTGTGGATTTTGACTGGGGCAGTCCATCCGCACTTCCCTACGCACAATGAATTAACCCACGCTCGCCATTTTATATTACCATAAATATTTTTAAAATTAAACTAGAATACTTTTTTACCATGTTGCCAAAAGAAGTTGGAAGACAACGCAAAGTTTGCCGAAAATTACAGGGATGCATTAAGCGTATATCCTGTTTTTCTCTTTTTTAGGTTTGAATGAAGGTATCCCTGATGTCGGACCGACTCGGACCTGATGCTGCGGTCGTGGGTGCTGATCCAATCGCGGATCCCGTACCACAAGGCGACAACGAAGAACAGGTTCAAGTGGCCGAGACGGTAATTTAATTGCAACACGTTTTGAATCAATGTATATCCATTTGGATTGTTTTGGTGTTTGGCAGGCGATTGGGCTGCAGATCCGGCTCTTGCTATCCAAGGAGCTAGGGTTAACGAAGCCTGGGTGCCGCGGGACAGAGTGTGGGAGTACACTGTCCTAGGACATATTTATTTTATTCCAGTTTTATGGGTCTTTTATTCCTTGGTTTTGCCGAAACCCTCCCCAAGTGCTTAAAGCAAGGCTGGCGAAAAGCCCATCTGTCATACTTCAATATCCCCAAGAAGTGGGGTTTCAAGTGTTTCTTAGCGGAAAGGTTCATGGGAGAATTTATCATCAGCCAGTCAGTAATGCTTGGTGCCACTATTTCATGCACTGTGCTGGCTAGATAAAGGTTGCAGAAACCAGGAGAAATACCTGAGCAATCCATGAATGGACATCGGTTCAGCATACCGATCGCCTGAATCCAACGGAACAAATAACCGTTTATAAATCATCCCGCCGCATTCATATTTTGGCGATCTCAGGTAGTTCCACTGTGCGTTCTCGTAAAGGGAGCTGCCTGGGTTAAGACCCAAAAGAGGGTTTAACTGTGGCACAACGTTACTTTGCCGGTCCCCTATCCGGCTCCGGTTCGTACAGAAGATCTAAAAATGTGATCCATGAATTTATCTGGCGTGGGCAGCAGTAAAATGGTGGTTGATTGTCCGCCGGCGCAATCGCAAACGTTTAGACACTATTGTAGGAAATGAGTACTGATATGAGTGTAAATAATTCAAATAAATAGCTTCGTCATGTTTGCTAAATACAACAAATCGTTGAAATTATTATTTTTTAGTGGCATTTGTTGGATATAAGTAGGTGTTAGATCATGAATGGTCTTTGAAGATTGACAGAAATCGCATAAGAACGCACTTAGTAAGGCTTGTATGGAATTCGTATCCAGATGTAGGCATAAAAAGGTGTTCGTAATAGAATTGCACAGCCTGCTCACCGAAGTGATGGAACTCAAATGGATTAGACAGGAGCTGGGCACCATCGCCTTTCCACGGCCACCGATCGAGTCCCATTTTCTGTTTTTAAACTTTAGCAGCAGCCCAACCACAATACATCTTAAGAGCGGAAAAAGGTTTCGGAAAAGTGAAACACAAGACTGGTGACTCATAATGAGTGCAGAATTCCATGGTGGCTTAAAAAACTCGAATGCTTCTAATGGTCGGAGAAAACCTTTGATCTACTTCAACAAGACTCGGATCAACAGCTAATAAAATCACGTACCTTTTGTCCATGATATCTTTTGGCAAACCGCAAAAGACTACCGCTAAAAAGCCAATTTCCCACTGGCTTTTGTCTTCAGATACAACAAATCGTGACATAATTGTCAAGATTCTGTTTCACATCATGAGCGATGCCGAAACGGCTTGATACAAGATGACAAACAGCAAAACTGACAAACGTGTGCGCTCGTCATCGCCCAATCTTTGGAGTAAAGGCAAATGTGAGTACCGATGTAACTTGTCCACCCCTTTTAGCTATACCATGTCCTTCGTGGTGCCATTGCGGTCGGTTGCTGCAGCCGCGGGCTGCACGAAGCGTTTCCGCCGTTAATCGAGATGACCGATTAACGACAGAAACTGTGCCAGTAGGAGCTAAAGTTAAAAAGGCGAAAGCCTGTTACTGTAGACTTCCACCAGACTTTATTTCATTTGGGCTTTTTCGTTTTATTTCCTAAACGTGCATAAGTCGACGGTTTGACTTTCAGCGAAATTCCAATTCTACATTCCATTTGTAAAACTTATTCCTTTCTGTTTTCCAGAGCACAAGCAACGTTTGCTTTACGTCACTACAAGGATATTTACGCTCCTTCAGTTACTTTGCGGCCTCGCCACGCCATCGTAGTCTACTTAAAAGTCGAACAATTTTATGCACCTGATCAGTTTCAGACTTTCTTGGCTTCCTTTGATCGGCCGGCCACAGGAAATACCGACCTTCAATTTCACTACTCACCACAACATGTGCTTGGCAACCTGAAACATTTTCGTTCGTTTAGCGGCTTGTCCAGTCAAACGAAAGCAAGTGGCACTTTGCAATGTCTGTGTACATCATATTAGCAAGCAGATAATTTCCAGGTAGAACACAGAATGAATTAAAGAACAACTAAACACTTATCCGTACATACGAGTACAGTACTATCCCGAATAAAAGTAAGCTTTGGGTTTATTACGGAGCCGGTCAGACTTCACAAGTTCACTTACACTGGACTGCTCGCAGCCCGTGCTAAGTGCATGCCGCTGTCTGATTTTAATAATTATGAAGAATTAACGTTTTGGGTCTTTTCCACTAACGCAGCAAAACAGATTAAACGCTATCAGCTTACCTGACTTCCTTTTTGACCCCAACTTCTTGATAACGTGATGCATGTTCTTAATGCTAAGATGGCTTCCAAAAAAGTGCAGATGTCACCTTGCGAACAGATATGCTGACAAACTATGGAATCCACCCTCACTCCACGAGCTTTTTTCCATCGCAGCTTGAGCTGATCAATTCGGAATAATCTTTTTACGAGGTCACTTTCATTGGCTTCTCGTGATGTGTAATGAGTACGCACTTGTGTTTCTTCGTCGGTGATTGCTCGCTCATTGTCTACCTACTGCGATCCGCGCGGCGACCAAAGACTGGAGAGATGCGCAAGTGGATAGAGCGCACAGTAATAGAACGGAGGAACCGATTTAGTGCACAGTATCTGTCCAAAACTTGTCCGTCATTGGATACACAGTAAATTAAAAGCCCTCGATACATAAGGCGGCCATTAATGGCCATAATATGTCATCTTTGTACATCTTTGTATTGCTAGCAGTTAAGATAAAGCAATAAAGCTGCATGTTGTAAACAATATGCAAGTACGCGTTTTAAGTTGCCGTTCTCCGTTGTTTCCGTTTCCAGACCAAAGGGACCAAAAAAGCACTTTTCCCAACAGAATTTGCGAGTGACCCATTCATGGCACACCGACAACTCGCTGACGACTATCCTGCTGACTGACATCTTGCTGGCGACTTTCTGCTGACCGACGAAATGTTGACCCGACAGTTTGTTGAATCGACAAATCGCTGAACGACATTTCGCTGAACGACTTTTCGTAAACACCGACAACTTGCTGCGGACAATTTGCTGACTTGAGAAACCTAAGAAACCTAAGAAACCTAAGAAAACTAAGAAACCTAAGAAACCTAAGAACCCTAAGAAACCTAAAAAATCTGAGAATAAACAACAAAAAGTTAAGAAAACTCAAAAACTGACGTCCCGAATTTGACAGCAAGTTGTCGGTCAGCAAAAATGTTTCAACAAAATGTCGGTCAACAACTTAGCCGAAATTGTCGGTCAACAAGTTGTCGGTCAGCGAGTTGTGTGATTCAGCAACCTGTCGGTCAGCAAATGGTCGGTCAGCAAATTGTAGGTCGGCGAATTGACGTGCTACCCCCATTCATATGTGTCGAGTTAAACAAAAAACCAAAAGGATCAAAAAAGCGTTTCTAACCGAAACAGAATCTGCAGTGGACCCAATATTATGTGCCCAGTGGAAAAAACGACCACAAGGACCAAAAAAGCGTTTTAGCCCACTGGAATCTGCTAATGACCTGGTAATATATGTCGAATTGAATAACGTCTTTAATTTGGATGCCTTATATCTTGTAGAAATTTCGTTCGAAATGCTTTGCCAAATGCAGAGATTGACGACAGTATACCCGTAGACGACAGTATATTCGTTCATCCATAAAGAATGTATTGAAAACCTTTTGAATTTATTAGGGCCGTTAGGTCAAATAGGCCTTTATAATAGTTGATATAATGAACACGTTCATACGAAGCCAGCTCTAATATATCATACAACGAACGGTCACCCATTGTAATGACTACAGTTACCATGGATGAACACTATACTGATCCAGAATAAAGGTCAAAAAATTCAAGTTCTGCAACAAATTTGAAGAAGTTTCAACAGTGCAGATACAGCAATCATTCAAATACGCTCCTTCGCATTTACTTCTTATACTGTCTGAGACTGTCTGTATTCGTACAGTGCTACTCGTACACTTATCTCCTGGACTAGCGGCGGCTGGCTACTGCCCTGAAACACTACATTTATCAGCGGGAAAGCCAGCCGCTGCTGCAATTGCAGCGGCTGGCTGCTGCCGGGAAACACTTCATGTATCGCCGGAAATGCAAACCGCTGCTACACATGCTGCGGTTCCTTACACCGACAGCAGATGTTCAGTGCAGTTTTAGCTTCGTTGCACCGTCAGCTTTACTTACTCTGTGTAGCGCACATAGAAGTGACGTTCACACGGTTAGTTCTGCTAAAGGGCGCATCGGCGCAGCGTTACCAGCATTACTGCGTAGCACCACCGTGGAATGCATATACCTCGGATTTCAGCACCGCTTTAAAGTTGACTACAGAATAAAATATAAATTTTATTCGATCTCATAAATCAGCTGTGCCACCGCAGTACTAAAATGGGGAACATACTTTACTGCTGGTGACACAATCGCAATAAACAATTGAGGCTAAATTGAATACATTAATACCGACACCGGAAAAGGACTGGCGGTTATCTAGTAGCTGATGGGCTTCCAATTGCGTCAGATAGCCGCTTTGTTACAATTTGATAAGTGCATTTTGTAATAAAACGGTCAATGCCACATCATCCACATGATTCGGCAATGCTGGCCACTCGTCCTATGCGCGTTTTCCATTGCTCCGATTGCACTAATTAAGCCGAAGGCAAACGACGAGCAGCGATGAGGGAGACGGTTGCAGTGTTGATCAAACATCTGAAAATCGACTACTGATGAAAGTATAACTTTAATTACTTTTAATTCCGCACACAACGGTGCCTTAAATTTGAAGATCTCAAGTCACGTCTTGTTTTCAATATTTGCTGGGGATATGCGGCTCCTCCGTTACGGCACGTATGTTAAAGCAAATGCTAAGCACTCAAATCCTACAGATGTCTGAGGAGCCTCTTTAATTCTTCCAAGAATTAAAAGATAGTGGAAAAAATTGTATGAAAAGGTAGAAATGTCCCTGTCCAAAATAGTACTAACAACACGGAAACGTGTGCCACAAAAGCGCGATGCAGTTCTGATATGCGGCAAAAGCTGAAAGATGGATGTCACTTTATTATGCTCCTCACCAATCTGGCTCGCGAAAAAAAAACATCTTCCATTTATTGTGTGATATCCACGTTTTAATTCTCTTACTAATCACTTTTTAATGGAGAGGTAATGCTTGTTACTAGACGCTTTATTTGACGAATCTGAATCAAAAGCGCACTGCTTTACTGTCCGATAGCGAAACGTTATGTGGTTGCCTTTATAGTTATCATCAGCCTTGGAATTTGACAGTTCGTTATTTTGCGGTTCACGATAATGATCAGTATGAGGAATTTGTGCAAAACGAAAGCTTAAAGGAAAACCAGCACGAGCGCATACTTCCAGCAGTGACACCACTTGCACCGGGTGAGTCTGGCCTTTACCGGTAGGAGTGCTGCAGGATTTGTAACGGAAACGGCTGTTTAGGACGGTAGCGGGCTCATGTTCAACTGCCTCGGCCTCCGAACTGCACAAGGAGCCGGATCCATACGCCTCCGTTCTGGTACCCACGACAAGCGCCATTTGATTTTCAGATCTCCTTGTCTGTGATTTGTAAAATTCTGTGCCTCAAGTCTTCTCGATCCCTACCAGTAGTTTGTACAAGGAAAGCGGAGAGACGCGAATCTGGATTAGGTTACAGCCAAACTTTTCAGGCTATAACATAACAATAAATCATTCCGAACCAAATTAAATGACAATTAACGTGTTAATTTATGTTAATGTTACCTGGAGGACATACGCTCCCGCTCTCTCTCCTTTCGCCGTGTGTCGCGAGTTACGTGAGTCTTTGGGTTGCGCTGCGCATCGCAGTGGCGCTTAGATCAAAGCGGCCGCCGTCATGCACGGGTATGCTGTTTGCACTTGGCACTGTTCGTGTGCCCGCATTGCGTGGTTCTGCAGTTCTCATTGCTATCTGTCTTTGCTCCTTCGATATCGTGTGCGCGCGAGTGATCTCTGTTCTTTTATCGCTTGCTAGGCTCTGTCAGGCTGTCACCATCGGTAACTGGCTATATTCTCGCTATATCCACCATATCTTGGTGGATATAGCGAGGATATAGCCAGTTTCCAAATTTGTAATAACTCCAGCTAGACGCATATTTATCTTGGTACTGCAAAGCGGTTTATAATCTTCAGCTAACAATGCATCGTTTCGGATACCCCTTTAGCTGAATAAGGCCTCTGCTCCCATCAGTGCATGTCAATTCATCCACGCATTCTACGACTGTTTCCCCTTGGAAGCAGCGATACTTTAATCGCACACTAGGCAGCTGGTTGGCAGCAAACTCCTGCGCATATAGGATCTTAATCGCCGTACAGGTCTACTTTCCACGATTCCTTTCTGAATCCGTAAATCGACCCAAAGAATGGTCAAGGGCGGAACCGCGGTACCAGCCATTAGGCTCCATCCGAATCTCACCGCACAGAGAACAAAAGTAGTAGCGCCAGCTCTTGCCGGTAAGCTTTTTTCAGATCGCTGATATAATGTTCAGGACTATTGAACGAAAGAAATCAAGACCCAATTATCATTTTGAAAACTACTTCAAGCAACAAATTTACCTTCGGCTCCCTTGGTATTTCGGGGCGCATCCAAGCCTACGTGGCCCGCTGTGCGGCGATCAAACTCTCATACTAAGCACCTTTTTCTGATAAGTAGAAGAAACACAAATAAATAACAAATA
This sequence comes from Paramacrobiotus metropolitanus, assembly GCF_019649055.1. Classification (NCBI taxonomy): domain Eukaryota; kingdom Metazoa; phylum Tardigrada; class Eutardigrada; order Parachela; family Macrobiotidae; genus Paramacrobiotus; species Paramacrobiotus metropolitanus. Next base: position 26,123 of record NW_026570564.1, on the reverse strand, counting down.
TGCGATCGTTGATACATTTTCTCACTTCTGATTCAGCCGGATCTTCTTCGGCCTTATTAAAGGCCTCAGCAGACCCATTATCCATCGGTCTGCCCGATGGAGATGCGAGCCCGTTTTTTGTGCGTGTCCACGAATACTTTTCATTTTAGTACCACTGCATGCTGATAAACAAAATCAAGTATTATGAGAAGGGGCAACTGCGAGCACATACAGTATGTATACCCACCCTATGCATACAGTATTAGAATGCATAAAATTACCAAATTTGCAGGAGCAACTGCACGCACCTATATAACTACACTAAGTGTACAGTATTGGACTGCACAAAATTGCCTGCAGCTCTGCGAGTGATAAGTTCAGTCATCTAGACGCTGTATATAATGAGCCAGGATTTCCAAGGGTAGTAACTGCTATGTAGTGCTGATGTTGTTGTGACCACTGGAATACGATGAATTTAATAATCCAGAGGTTCAGTCGGTGAATTTACCATACAAAAATTTCGTCGGCGCGAAATCGCCGGTTTTTTAACTTTAGCCATCGATGGACGTCAGCGTTGAATTCGATGAACATGCACTGCGCACGCCGGGATCATGCATCCACGGCGTGCCATCGATCCACACGGGCATGTACCGTCTGCAGGAAAAACCCTACAGACCATCCTTCTTCGAGACAAAAACATATACAAGAGAAGTTTGTAAGAGAGGATGGAGAGACAGCGAACATGGATAGTTACAGAATACTAAGGAACCAAGCCGAAAACACTCAAAAACTGGGGGGCGACGGGGTGTGTCTCCCTTAATTAAATTTCTATGAACACAAATCTGTTTCCGGGCTGTCTGCATAATTTAATATACGGCGCCATAAAATTCCGCATTGATATGATATCTCAGGACATGCTCTAGGAAAGCATGTGTATAAGCATCAAAGGTAAACTCAAGTTGAAGCAATTATCATCATCTTTGAGTAATTAAAGAGCACTTCTGCTGCCCGGAATTTAGCCCCTCGTCCGAAGGTTCTGGGTATCATTGTCAAGCGTCTGCTCGTGCCTTCGTGTAGCTATGCTACTCCAGCAAAAATCTTTTTGACGATCAGTTGAATTTTAAAGATCTATATCGACACCACGCTCATCTCGCCAGTCTTTAAAAAAAAGCGTTAAAAACAATCCCTCGCGTCGTTGTGGGGGGGGGGGCGGCTGTCATGTGCCACGAGACTGATTATATCCGCGTAATAATAATAACCGATCGTTTATGAGCGTGTTCTAATCTGGTGCCCTGATATACAGCGTATGCACACTAAAATTTATGTATTTACGGAATATGTGTGCGCTCTTTTGATTCATATATAATCTCATAAGTGGGGACTTACTGGGTGCATTATCACATTTTTGCCACATCTGCATGTTGTAATTGTGTCAGTTATCGCAAAACGCACTAGCTAAGGCACTGGGCGTGCTGGTCGATGACAGCTTTCGCAGTGGATTAAGCCAGTTAACGAACGGCGCGTGTATTCTTTAGGCCATGAAAGTTGTGTCGATGGAGGTGCCAAGCGCCCAACATCGGGACTTGGCCGGACCACGCGGCGAATATTTGAACGAGATCCAAGAAAAGACTTGCGCCCGGGTACGGCTGGTGTTCCCCGGCGAAAACGAAAATTTCGTGCGTGTTAGCGTGATGCCCGCCCATATTGTGGAGGCTCTTAAGTTGATTTGTGCCAAGGTTGGTTCACCTGCTCGTTAAGAATGGACTCGTTTATAATTCGCCGATGGGTGCATTCACCTCTAGTTGGATTGCCTGGTGAAAGTGGAGCTGGAGGCGCCAAGTTGGATCCACAAGCACATCCAGGACGGCAGTGACGGCCTTATGGGGCGGCTGGCCACCAAGGTAAATAAGCCTTTTTTTATTCGCCTATATGCTATAAAGTGTGACAAACAGATGCGCACAAAGTCCGCACGTTAGGGCAGCGACCATGAACACCTGCACTGACAATCTTGTATCAAATGGCGACGACGCTGCTAGCCAAGAATTAAATAATGTTATTGCCGATAATACGGAGCCGATATTAGAGACTTCCAGGAAGCGATTTGTGCTATTTCCGCTCGAGACTTACAAAGCATGGCAAACGTGTAAAATATCAGTGGCCTGCTTTTAAACAATCGAAGAAATAGATTTTTCTCATGATGTCCGTCATTTACCTACACTTAGAAAATATGAAACATTGCTGTTGGGAAATATTTTAGCGTTTTTGCTGCGACGGACGGAATAATAATGGAGAACCTAACCGAAAATTATCTTAATAAAACTCAGTGTCCTGAAATTTGCGCGTTCTATACGTTCCAAATATTTAAGCAAAACATTCATAGTGAAACATATTCACCGTAGAATAATACCTTTTACCAAGATACGGAAGATCGTTTGCACCTTCCACAAGCGGTGATATACAATGAGAATGTTATAGAAAAAGCAAATTAAGAAAGCCGCTACATCAGAGAAAATAAAGAGCAATCGTTTTCCGAAAGGTTGTTAGTATTCGCATGCGTCGAAATGATTTTTTTGCGGTGCTTCTGCCGTTCTATTTTATTTTAAAATCCGCGGAATTCTGGCGAGACTCACGTTTAGCAATGAGCTGATTGCTAGAGACGGACATTACAGCAACCATCTTTTAAACAACAACATCGACGACAACAACATTTCACCATAGAAACGGTTCTGCAGCATTATAACAGTGCTTGCGCCCGCGACTCCTTATTCTCAGAAAATTAACGCAACCAATGTCTTCTTATTATTATCCAATCCATGTGCAGTCAGGATAGGCGCATTGGATCTGATTTGTAGGGTAAAACCCGTGATCAATTAGAAGTTTAATATCATTATCGCCAGGGATTTCCTGAAACGTTCGGAATCTGCTGCAGCTTGTTCGACGTCTTATACTGCGCCACTACACCGGGTCTGCGTTCCACGAGTCGACGGCCGGGCTGTCATTAGAAGCACAACTTCAATTAAAAGGCAAAATAGGCAGAGGGTGTGAGTTTATGCAGCTATAAATAAGCAAAAGAAGGAAAGAAGAGTAGAAAAACATAAGCGGAAACGGAAGAGCAAGGTAGATAAAGTCGAGTACAGTTTAGCCGTTTGTCAGTCCAAAAAATCGTCGTCCCGAGCGCTTAGCATCTTATTTGATGTTAGGTACGGAAATGCGGCTTCCGGCAGACTAAAACTCCCGCTAAAAACGTAGCATTTGTGGTGTATGTGTACGTAAAGGAAATGCAAAAAGATCCGAGAGGATGCCATCGAACTAGTAAAGGCACAACAATCTCGAAATGCAATAGAAGACAAATCACGAAATGACCTTAATGTATCGGACATTGTTCACAAAGATGGAATTGATGTACGGTAATGATATACCGTAACGATGTACGGTGACCTTGCTGGTTTTGAAAGGTATATAGCGAAACCAAAGAATCCACCGCAGTCGCCGAATTTCGATTTACAAAGTTTCCCTGATTTATTCATTACCGCGAAAAATTATATCAGATAATGGACTGGAATTTTGTACTAAAGTCATGGACGAAGTCCCTATATTGAATATTAGACACCTACACTTTTCTGCCTACCACAGCTAAGCGAACGCTCCAGTCGAGCGATTAAACCGCTCCGTCAAGGAAATTATTTTCAAATACATTTTCGCAAACCAAAAAGATTGGGACCTCATCTTACCATATGCCACTGAGGTTTATAACACGCCCATTCAGTTATTAACCCACTACTCGCCTTTCTTTGGGCTTTTCGGTAGAGAACCTGCTCTACAGGTGGATCTCATCTTTCCAACAAAAATAGAACCGTTCGTTACGGTGTTTCACGACCGCTTTTTGAAACTTTTTCCGCTGGAGTAGCTGCTCGTATCGAACACATATAGATTACTCGCTCTCCTAAAATATTAAGTCGAAGCGTGATTTATCATTTAGAATGGCGTAATTGGTGCTACATAAATAATCCTTCCAAACAATATATTATGGACAATTGTTAACTAGCTGCACGCCGGGCTTTTCGCCAACGTCAACCCGAGTTGACGAGTTCCCCTTCATCGTCAATCCTTGTGGCCTTATCTGTTCAAGAGAATGGGTAGTACCAATCGACTACCGCCCCTAACCCCATTTTGCACGAGGTCCAACAAATACTAACCTCACCAGATATTGCCGAAACGATCTTTACACTTCGCATGATATGCTTTATAAGGGTTCAGGGCTACTAGTCTGCTCCAAAAATCACACTTGCGTAAGGGATAAGCAAAGACAACTAGATTTTTATTTAAATATTCTAGCTAAATTACCTTGTGCTTCAGAGAATCAAACCTACCCAATAATCATTGAAAGCAAATTACCTTGTGCTTCAGTGGATCAAACCTACCCCATAATTATTGAAAGCAATTTATTTTTGCAAATACATACTTCCAATAATACTGCTATAGCAAATAGAACAAATAAACCGATTTCTTGATTCACTGACACCAATAACGTTTTCACCCGCAAATAGGCACCGCTATCTCTGGCCGAACGCGAGCATAAACAATGGCTTTTTAGACCTTATTTCGGATCACCCAAATGATTTGGTAGATTTTTCTAATAACTTGTGTTGTAAAATTCGTTAAAATTAAATAGTGGTCTGTAGGAAAGTGATAACTGACTACCGTACTAACTGCACTTACGAACCAACTGAGATACATCCGCAGTTGTTCATTCAGTAATGTCCACAAGATGTTCACAGATGTTCTGCACAACACTCGCTTATATACATCAGTTGTTAACATAACACTCATACATTATTCAGCACTTTACCCAGATGTCTGATCACCATTAGGGATAGCTGTACTCACAGATCAAATATGAAGATGGTACACTCAGAGATCAGTTACTAATTACGTAGAAGTAACGCATTTCCAATTCAAATAAAAATTCAAAAAAATCATAAAAATGACCTATTTATGTTGTCAAAATTATCACCTGCTTTAGCTGCTCAGTTTTTGAAATTTCCGTTATGTTATCATCTAGAATTTCACGGTATCACTGCAATACTACACTCCTGTATTACTCGTAATTTGACGTTCACTGCTAGTTACTCTAAGCGCACAGCCATTAATAAATTTGAATAATAAAAAAAAACTAGTGATAAAGATGGATTAACTTGGAATAATTCTTCCCCTTCTTTCTGGCCGTCAGGAATAGTTAATTACAACGGAATTTCACATCGTTTTGGAAACAGTAGTTGTGCGCCTGTACCAATTTTTTTGCCAACTGAAAAATTTAACATTCGCACTTTTTATAATGTACCCATTGATCACTCTTATCCGATTTTGTACGATCTGAATGGTAACTCAAGAGAACGAACTTAATTTCAAATTCGAGTTATTTGAGAAAATTAAAACTCTATGTTTCGTAATTGTACTTTCAGCAGTTGCTATCGGGTTACTATATGTTGGTATTTGTACTGGGTTTTTTAAAGGTTTTTTGCGTGCATGCGCACATGCTGTGTTTCCCGTTGTCATTCTCAGAAAGTATCAAGCCCCAACGTTGGACAACATGCGGAAACTGCACCTCCAGTTACCTGTTCGCCTGTGGATGAGCGATTTCAGATTGCGGTCCGGAAATGGCCGTTGTTCCATACCGCAGCTCGGATACCACCACTGCGTCTTCCCCTAGTCGTCGGTACAGCTTATGTTATAACCGGCGCCCTTGAACGGAACGGGCAGCGCGGACAACGTACCATGCGTTAAACAGGTAAAATAGTTCTGGTTGTCGTTCGCGACACCGGACGAGCCGTTTCGCGCATTTAACCAGGATATTTGACATACGCATTATGGATTATTAACCTCTTCTCATGGATCAATCTACCTTCCTTTAAATGGATTCTTTCTGCGGAGTGACGAATTACCCAAGAAGCTGAGGAGTGTAGTTGCGAGGACTGCTTTTGAACCCGATCCGGCCTAGCGTGATCGTATAGCTGTTCCATTAGATCCATGCACTCCTCTGGCAGCCGAGCAATTATGATCTTCTTCGGCAAATGATCGGTTAAATTGCCCCATTTTTGCGGTCGGTAAGTGTTCCATCAGGCCACATGATATGCTCGAATTCTGGAAACGCTTTTGCCACTCCCCTAAGGAACACTTGACGCAAATCTTTTACGTAGCCCAAATCAAAACAGCACCGGAATCTGGTATAAATGTTTTTGTTAGGGATCTGATACGTTGCAGAGAATTTTGCCGCAGCTCGCTGAAATATGGATCGCACAATGACGACTCCGTCCGATCCGCTCGGTTTCAGTTCTCCCCGTAGATACTTTTCACTATGAAATGCCACCATACATTCCAAATCTTCGTTCTGAAGATTTAAGTATAACTTGATGATAGCTCCGCCCCGCGCCGGGAAGCGGTTTCCCGTGTTCCCGAGCGAGCTGGCCGGAAAGTTAGTCAGGAGTCTTCTTACCAGGCACTTCCTAAACTTTTTCCTTTGGTATCCTCGAAAGATATTACGAGGTGTCACCAGGGCCAACACCCACGCAGATCTGATGTCTTGTTATTCGAACCCCATGCAGGCATTCGCGCATGTTAGCCCGCCAAAAGAAAGATTTTGAGAATTTCATCGTTCTGCTAAAAACCGACTAGGACGGTCGCGATCGTTATGTTCTGGAAAGTCACCTTGAGGTACGCAAAGTTGCGTGTCGGCATTGTTTGTTTTGTCTTCGGAAGCGATCTGCGGGTGCTACCATTACGTGCACCCCAGCTGAAGTCTCGGATTGTGTTAATCTGAAGTTTCCGTGAAAATCAATTTAGGACTGACAGCGAAGGCACATGCCAGAAAGTGCAGCAGGCATAGTTGTATGGAAGTATACATAAATCCGAATCCACACCACCCCGCTAGCAAACAGTTGAGCGGACCGGCTGCAAAAAGTTTGAAACAAAAAAATTTGTTGGATTCCGGATATGAAGGAGCTACATCGACTTACATTAATTAACCCGTTCCAGACGATCCTGTAATTTTACAGGAGTTCGCTTTTCCTGAATTTCAGATTTAGGTCATTTCAGCAGATCATGGGAATCTGGTTACCGCTCGCGTAGCCACACGTAAGGCGGCTGGGATGAAGTGCAATTACCTATTCTTAAATGATAAACGCTTCACTTTAATAGCAACTGGCACTGGTCTGCATTGCTTGAAATATTTTTTGCGAAGAATGTAACCGCCTTCTTCCGTCCAAAGAGCGACACAGATGAACGGGTGAGAGCCGACTTTGCTATCGTTGCACCAGTGAATGTCAACCAACTTGCCAGACGGGGTGCGGGGACTGATTGCGTATTTTTAACAATGCAAAGTGTTCTAAAATTCGTAAAAAAAAATAGAAATAACGGCTTGAATTATTGCAAGCAGTTGCTCGTGTGCCAGCTGTGCGGGCGTTTTTTTACATGCTGCAAGGGTAAAAAAGCCAGCAGCATGTGTACGGAGAAATATTTTGTCGGGTCCGCTACGGTTACTATGCGCAGGACCCTCACTAACGTTTCCTTTAGCCCTTTCCAATACCAAATCTATCAAAGGAAATATCCTTCATATCTTTCGATTACGAAACGTACAACGAACCAGTTTTGGGTCATCGCCCGACCCTGTAGTCGCGCAGTGTGGAGATGGTGTTGAGTTTTGCTTCCCCATGGAAGGAGAACCTTTTAGTACGACCTTCACGACAGAATTTGGAGAACGGCTTTTCCCTGAGCAGCATCGAGGCTTTACCGGAGTGACATTCTCCCTCTCCATGTTGACAGCGCAATCTTGCAATATCAAACGCCCACAGCACGTCCCCGGCCGGGACTTCATCTCGGTGATATCGACGGTCAACACTAGTTTCTTCCATCGAGCAAATACTGTTGCGTTCAATCAAATCGATCGATGATGCATACTTAAGCGGTCAGTAAGAAATCCAGCGTAGCCTAAGACCTTCAGAATTATATCCAGTACGCCATCGTTCTCTTTCCACTTGCCCCACCAGACCGACTCGTTATCGCAAACGCGAGTGGTGAGAGTGATGGCGGTAATGTGCGGTACGTTCGTAAAGCAAAACTGGTGGGAATGTCCTTTGCATATGAATTTACATACGGCATATTTTAATGCCGCAACCGCGTAGTGATGCTGAGAAAGCTCTTATTCAAAATCACTAATAGTCTGTTTATCTTTCGGTCCGGATGGACACTACCTGGTGAATGCCACTTCTTTTGGTGGGCCAAACAAATTAAGGAAAATGATTTCAGTGTTACCACTAGACCTACCCCATTAATATCGTCACATACAGCGAACACATTGCTGAGGTTCGTCTGCCAGAACCAAAACACTGGACAAAGCTGAGAGTCTAAAATGTGTTGAATATTCATCGATGGTTATCACTTTGGAACTCGAATGTATACGATTACCACGGTTGCATTCACCATGGAAATCCGAAGTGTTTTAAATTCTGTTACGCGCGAGCCGCCTCAAGATGCCACAATGGGGAGTTCCATGAACGTACTTTAAGACGCGAAGAAGTGCTGAAAACCTCAAACTTACAATCGCATGCAAGTGCAAATGTGGGTTTATCAATCAATAAAAAACGACATCAGCTTCGCTTATAGGATAGCAAATCTCGGGATTCATGAACCTCTCGGCTTGAAGAAATCCATGTTCAGATGACGGGTAGATGCAGTGGTTTCAAATTTCAAAGTAAAGCCTGGAGGATGATAATGCACCCGATGGGTGTATCTGCATATCCGCGGAAACAAACGCTGCCTCATTTGTGATTATAAAAGAAATTGCATTGAAAAATACCACCGCCTCGCACACTGATGATACTAATAAAAATTAATAATACTGGCGCATTTCGAAAATTAATCTTTACATCATGCAGCTCTTGCGCTGAAGCGAAGAATCTGCATGACTGCACCAACGATGATCCCCAACAAAATGATTCAACCGTTACTTGGTTCTCTTTAGAAAATAAAAGACGCGTTACAAACGGCTACGAACTGAAAGACGTTTACGAAGTATGGCATTACCAGATAGCGAAGAGCGTTTTTTTTTGCTGAGTACATCGATTTATTCTTCTCGCTGTTAGCTGAAACTTCTGGCCGACCCGCTGGTAATAATACTCCAAAACAGGACGAGGTCATTCTGGATTTTTTCAAGCGGATGGCATCCGGCCAACTCCACCCATAATGCAAGTTGCCATTAATCACTATTGTTTAATAGACGCACCATGCATTGTTTTGACTTGCTATAGTGCATCAATGAACATCTGTTTTGTTCTCCAAGTACTTCCCGACTGGATTCCTGTGGAAACTGATATGGCGGTGAAGGGTATTTCCATGGATATAAATTATCAGATTATTTGCGGCTTTACTGATATCAGTGGCGGCGATGTGCGCAGTGTCAACATAACCCGCCACTAATGCAACGATAATGGATGCGGATTGAGTATCGAAACCGATGTTTTTCATTTAAAGTACGATTTTACGATCAATGAATATTCGAACGGCCCAGAAATCGATTGCATGCAATGAAAGCAATTATTCTGTCACAAACCCGTCTTGTTATGGCCGAGTATATTATGATAAAATTTTACGCCTAGCACGTCTTTTTGCGCTGTGGGACGTTTCACTGTAGACAAACTATGAATGCATATTTTTATCAAAGAAACAAACAAAAAAGGTAAATGCATGTATGCAAACATCGACACAAGCTTTTCTCGCCTGTCGTTGGCTTTTTGTTCAAAATTGGGTATTCGCGAGCGCACACACTTTGCGAGTTTTCGTATTTGCTATCTTCTATTAACGCTTTCGCAACCGTGCATCTTGTAAAACAGTTCTAAGGGCAATTCTGCCCTGATGGTATTTCTTGAAGACAAGATCTGGATCCTCTCGTGCACTAGCACTACACATTTGCTGAGAAGACAGCTAGAATAAATTACAGGCAGAAGATCTGGCTGTCATCGATTTTTAAGCTCAATCTGTATCAGCTGCTGTCATCGGTTTTTAAGAACAATCTGTTTCAGCTGGATTAATTGCGTCACGAGTATCTGAAGGAGATTAACCGCTGATCATTTACATGTATAGTAAAATCGTAAAAACAAATGGCCGCAGCGCAGTGGCTATGCGCTGAATAATCACTTTTCAGGTTTTGTTAGATAAATTTCAGACCTCAACAGGGCTGCAGCATATACCGTGCAGGGGCCAGGTAACCAGGAGCATGCAATAAACAGAGGGCGAAAGTAAGTGTGTGCTTAGAAAACTATTCAGAGCTATCTGTCAGAATCGTTTATGGGCGAATAATTAAATACGCTAAAAAAGGCAGGTTTATACGAATATCAGCGACAGCCAAAAAAAGCCGAAAAGCAAATTTTACTCAGCCAGACCCTCTCAGTCGCCGTTGTGAGGCCACGACGTATCGGTTTTTTGCGTTAAAAGGGGTTTGCCGGTCTTGCGAACAACGAAAATCTGTGTTGACTGAACGATCCGCTGGTCGAACTCCGGATACGGGCATAACAAACACTGGATCTAGCATCCATCGGTCTTCCTACGAACGAAAATGATATTCATGATTTAGGACGCCTTTCATTGTTGGGAAAGTGGGGAGAGTAGAAATGGACGAACTGCACCCGCACCCCGGTCGAACGGGATTGGCTGTGTCCGGCAGTAGGCATTACAGCACAGTATGGCATTTCCGTTGTTCATTTGACAATGCGGCAGTTATGGTGGACTTAGCACATCAGACATTAACTAAGGGAAATATTTGGGCATATTGTTTACGAAATCGTGACTTTACTAGTCTGAACATCGTAAGTTAAAAGTGAATACCGGTAATGAAAACATTAGAATAGATGTGGTATGCATAACGACGGTACTCGCTCCTCATTTCAAGGTTCCAGAAACAGGATTATAACAAACCCTCGATCAGAGCGTGGTGAAAGGACTACTGGCACGAATGAAGCTATTTTATGGACTTCCAAATTTGACTTACGACGTCTGTGTAGTTCGCTTTTAAACCCCACTACTGCGAAATTTGAAAATGTAAAACAATAGCTTAAAGCTGATAGAACAGCTCAGCAAACGACCCTTTGGGAAAAACGCACGCTTTTCCTCGTATATTCAATTTTAGTATAAAGGATTAGAGATTGATTTAAACTGAATTGAAACAACTGACTGAGGCTCAACTTTAAGAAATATGTAGAGCGGACAAGTGATTGTTTAAAACAATATCTTTTTCATAACCGACCGTAATATAATGAATAAAGTCGAGGTGGTAAGCCGCAAATTTTTTATGAGTCAAATAATGCCTTAAGTAACAGGAAACTATTAGCGGTGCGGTAAGCCGCAGCTCTATTAAATAACGAAAGTTAGTATTGCCCAAGGTTATTGTGTAAAACCGGGAGTCTTATTGTAAAGAAAATAAAACAAGCTAGCCAAAAAAAATGTTGCGTAATTCCATCACCAACAAATGTACACTAAGTAATTAATGTTTGCCGCCATGCGGTTTATTTTCTGCTTGCGCTCTTTTATATATAATAATAAAATATCGCCTTGTAAGCGGCGTGGTATTTCTTCTCTCCCACTGTTTATCTTTTTTTATTTTTGTCGCATTTGCGAATCTTTTAAATTAAATTTATAAACTATTGGCGCTTTTGTATTTGACGATAAGTGTCGCTTTAGCGATCTTTTTTCTAGTGCGTTTTGTCTGTTTTTAATAAAAAATAATAGAAATATTATAACACAAGAAAACATAGAAGAAGTAATAGATGTGTTTAATATAATAAAATGCCTCAATAATATACCAATAACTATTAATAATTGGACTCGCCCCTGTTAAGACTGACATGTACAATTTTCTGGATGATCGTGAAAACCGCAATCTGGGCACCATACGTCATTATCGCATTGGTCTGCTGATAGTAACTCGTTCTTACATTCTGGGCTGACTATAGGGCAATTTCGGTCACAGTGATGGTAGTTTTCACAGAACAGGCTAAAGTTAATGTCGAAATCACGGGCTTTGTGCCCGAATCCATGACAGTTATAGCAAATCAGAGGACTGAAACGTATGGTACAATGGTGACCTATTCCCCCGCAGTTGCTACATTCTAGTGTTTCATACATGTCCATTATAAGTATGTGAGTAAGTTGAGAAAGGTTTCTCAAGCTTTTTGTTGGCAAAACAATTCTGAAGTTTGAACACTAAAAGTTGACCATGTTTTCTCGCGATACTTATACTTCAAATTCTGTTGCTGTAGGGTGTTCGTAGGTGAGTTGCAAGTTTATTTGGCATCTATTTCGATCATGATATTCATGAAAATTTTGTATGTTCATGCTGCTGCCAAAAATTACATACAGCTAACTGCTGACAGTGTTCTTAAAAGTATTGGCAGCAGTTGTTTATTTGGTATGGTCTATCTGAAACTGCGCTAGCAAAACCTGTGAGTCACGTCCGCCATGCTTAATACCAGGTATAATATCACGACGGAATTATATTGTTGTTGCCAAGTGCAACGCTTAAGGAATTTTTCTCTGTCATTTTTATGACTAGCAAAGTTTCAAATAAGGACTTGAAGTCCTTGAGGGCATAACTCTGATTCCATTTCCTTGTTTTTTAGTATTCTCGAACGCAGCTAGATGCCTAGAGGTCCATAACGCTTTTCATCACGTTACGGTTTTCCGTTAATAATCCTGGCTCTGATGCTGCAGCCGGTAGAAGGTCAAATTTTGCGAATAAATGCGCTTTGTCAGTTTGAACCGAACGCTGTACCATCGTCCACACCTTTGACTTTTCATCGTCTTCATATGTCACTTCTTTATCACGGCGAATGATTCTCCTTGGTAAGAAGGAGTAAAGTCATTCAACAGGATTCTGCCGCCCGGTGCTATGGATCTATTTTTGTGCCACGGGCTCGTATCCGCATGCACACAGCCAACGCCCGTGCACGCAGCTAATACCCGTGTTTCCCCGTGCACGCAGCATCGACCAGGATTCGACCTTATAATTATCCTATTCCCGTCCATAGTGCGGCAAAATAGCTAACGAGCTGTTTTAACGCAGTGTGCGGTAAAATAGCCAACAAGCTATTTCCCCCACCAGAGTGCGGCAAAATAGCCAACTGGCTATTCCGGCGCAGTGTGCGGCAAAATAGCCTAAGGGCTATTTAGACCCTATTGTTATACTGCGGCAAAATAGCCATAGCCAAATCTTTTTCCTTGTGGTAGTACGTGATTCAGTTATGCAGGCACCCAGTGTATGTAGGTCGGATGACGCGCTGAATTTCCAATTTTGTCATTGCGTATCCTCCTTCTTCCAGAACAGTCTGTACGGCATATTGCAGTTGTAGACGCGTGGTAATTCCCTCTTTTCGATCTCGCTGAATCTAAGATGAAACTTCCAGGAGACAACGTCCTTCTTTAACTCTTTCGCGTAGAAATCCAGATTTGATAGCGGTTTCGATATATTTGTCGATATTCAGAATTATAAACTCATGAGGTGCGGTGAACAGAGTCTCCTTCAAATAATTAACATCCACGTAAAATCCAGCTTCGGTGTGATGACGAATTACGGTTAGAACTGCGAACTGAGAAGCCTCATGAAGTCGCATCCTTCGCGTGTAAAAACTCGTAGCATCGCGATCAAAAATCTGTTCAATTATATCTTGTAGAAAATTCGTTCGAAATGCTTTGCCAAGTGCTAAAATTGACGACATACCCGTAGCTGGAGTCGTTTAACCCTAAAGAATGTTTTGAAAACTTCTTGAATTTATTACGGCCGTTAGGTCAAACCGTCAAAGCGAGGAGATCTTGTACATTTTGTCTAGGTATTATTTGTCCCATATGCTTGCCGAGATGTTTAGATATTCGGAAACCAGACCTTGGGGAAGCTTGTTTCTAGGAGTTCTCATGCCATACCAGTACGCTGAAGATACTATGCAGAGGCATGCTCGAAGAGGTAATATAACCAAAGGCCGTTGCCCGTCTTTAAACTGCATAAAATACTGTATATCATGCCCTGAAAAGTCGCTGGACCATTGCTACCAGTCCACCCAGCATGCGTAGAAATCCGTATAAGCAGTCCTTCGTACCAAGCGAAACACTGAATTGTGCAGCACAGCGTCTATAAATTGTTGTACTATTTGGCAAAGGGGTTGGCTGTTTATAGCACTCCGAAGGAAACGCTAAATTAGCAGCCCGTAAGGAACCTAAATTAAATAACCAATTCTGAAGCTAGCATCTGCTTACTGCCCTAGGAGCCTGAACTGCTCCGTGCCGTTTGTACTCGTCGTCGATGTCAGCAAGCTGAGTCCAATGCATCAAGGTGAACTTCTTTTATAGCGTTCGCTGTACCACACTGTTGAAATTGCTGAAAGCCTTTTGTCGCACCACTGTATCATATTCTGCAACTAAACTCAGGGCGTGGAGCAAATTACGTCAGCCTGAAGGTGTAATTTTTTGAATAGTTAGAAATTTTTTGAATACTGTTTTTAATAGTTTCTGGTCACGAAGAAAGATGAACATTTGCCATTTAACTGAACCGTAAAACAAATCAATTTGGCATACAAGTCTTCAAATCTTCAGTATGCCATTCGGTATCGGTATCCATTCAATATGCCAACCAACAAGCGCAACCGCCGACACTCGCTCCTATCAGGCACACTTTGAAGCGGCTGAAATCAAGCAAATCGCTGGTGTTCATTTTTAAAATCTCAAAGTTTAAAAATTTTAAAGCTTTTTACTTAGTGCCCCTTCTTTTACAATATTGCTATTTGAGTTCGCATTTGGTAAAGTCAGTAGTGTCCTTTCATGGGCTCTGGCAGTATCAGATGTAAAGATCTCTTTACACATATTTTGGATTCTTTTCCGAGTATATTTCACGGGTTCTGTTGCATGGTCCGGGGTGTTCCATCCGCGTATTCTTTTGGATGTGGTGTCCTTTGGGGATCCATTCATCGGGCTTTGTGTAAAAACGGTATATACACTCATTATTGATTATAATGCATATGTTTATAATGCGAAAATATGAAAAATAAGCTAACTCCCACGAAATTATTTCGTGGAGGTCGTGGCATGGAAGTTTCCACGAAATTTCGTGGAAGCCACAAATTTTCATGGAAGTCCACGGATTTTCATGGAAGTGTGGCAAATCCGTCGGAAATGATGCGGCGACCAAAGGGGGAGCGTCGGGATGGCGGACCGGAAGCAGCGGACGATGGATGGCCAAGGACCGGAAGTGGGCGTGACCGGAAGTGACCGGGTATCGGTTTCTTCGCTCATTTATACCCGTTTCTGCTGAATGGTCTTGGTTGGCATGTTCGGTCTTGGGTGGGAGTAAACAGCAAGGGAGGGTGAGTGGCAGTGCGCCACGAGACTTCCAGACACTCCGCCTTAGCAAGGTTTGTGGTGCTTAGCTGCTGAGCCAGGAGTGCGGCAGTAGCCAGACGGAGGTGAAAATGCGAACAAATGAGCGAAGGGACTGGTATACCGGTGGGTACGATATGCTATTGGATGCGAGCGCTATGCTGCTAGATACGGTCGGCTGCTGGATGCGGTATGCTGGCTATAGGAGCAAGGTAAGTAAAATGGTTTAGCTAATACTTTGCGTTACTGTCAATCGGCTCCGGTGTTGTTTTAGGCGTTTCGATGGGATCCAGTTCTTCATAATGGAATGCCGCTGCGGTGAGATCCGGAAGCCGCGAAGGATGAGCTAGGAGGAAATACTGGGCGCACTTCTGGTGCAAGATGCGCCCGTTAACCCGCCCATTGCAATAGGTACGGTACGTGCCCCTACTCATCTTCAACGTTACCAGTAGATTCTCTTTCTCCATAGCAAATGGGGTCATTCGGCGAATGAGGAATCGTTCGTCGAGTGACAGGGGGACGTCGGAGTCGTTGGAGAAGGATTTATTCGGATCTGATCCACGGGACTAATCTGCCATTTTCGTGTGGCGTCATTGGCTAACTGCACTTCCAGCAATTCGACATCACCACATTCAAAACGAAGCTCCTCGGGTCTTCGTCCCGGATACCAGATTTAATGTGCTGAGTGGCGCTACATAGGTCCTTACAAAATAAAATTAGCGATGCAAATATGTACGCAATAAAGGAAAATCTGGGGAATTCGACCCTCAAACAATACCAAACAGTACAATAGTCAGACAAAGAATTGACGACAACTCATGATACTAGTTCGCGGCCAAATATTCGTGCCTCTAAAGCGCGGTAAGATGGTGATGCGGTATGATGGTGGCTTGTCGTTAGTTATCTTTTTTATTTTATCCAACCATTTTCCGTTTGGGAGAGCTGAGCTTCAAACTAAACTAGGATGGCGTATTCGCATTTTTTGTTCTCGAGGAGTTCTCGGGTACTCTAGACGAATGTCTAAAGTCCTTTTTGTGCTGTTCCTTTCTTCCTCTTGTTGCACACTAAACCGACCACTGACATGATCATGGGAGCGCTACTGGCACGGTAAGCGTCACAACTCTTAATAATGGATTTTTGTTGTGAACGTTTGGAATCGTACAGTGTTGATCTGCGAACAGATTTAGACTTCGAGATTTCTCACAAGGCAGGTCGGGGCATTCCGGCGGAATGGTCGTTGTTGCGGACATCATCACAAACGCTGTGTTAATACCTGGTTACTGTAATTTTACGATATATGCAACAGTGCGTTTATTCAACGCCTTCACTGCTTACGCAAGTACTGTAAATCAACAACGCACATAATGCGAGCCAGAACATTTTTGGCCTGGATCAGCACACCCTTCCTCATCGACGAACCAAAAACCCAAAATTGTCTCGGAAGAAGAATGCGTCAACCCTCACCTTACAGTCGAACTCGGATGTGTACACTTTCTATCAACGCCCCAAGAGAGCTGTTCGTACCTGAAGGAAGTTAACACCACAAAGACCTCATGCACGTTGGAATCAGTCACGCTGATACAAAAGGCCAATGACACTCGGAAGCGGCACGAATGTTTGCGAGAATCCCTTTAAAGCAGTAAACAATGTCTCCGATTTTGCTTCGAACGGTTCAGGATGATTTTTAAAGTTTTCATAATGCAATGTTGCATAATTCTGGGTGGTAACGCCCGTGTTGGCTACCAAGACTTACGTAATGTAGTGATCGGGTTGGTTTTAAACTTTAATCAAGAGCGGTTAGTTACCATCAGAGAGAGAGAGAGAGAGAGTCACAAGTCCAGAGAACAAGACTACTTGTTTTTAACTAACATGCAAATATATTTATATCCTCCCGGCGAAAGCGGCGGCGGCGAGCGGCGGCGGCGAGCGGTCGGTATACTTGTCCGTCGGCGGTATGTATGGCATACAGCGGCATAGTGTTGCAAGTTGCGTACAATGTGGCGTAATGCTGTGTACACAACGGCGTAGTGTGTAACACTGCTCCCAAGCCGGTTTTTGTCGTCCCTTGGCAAAATGATGTGTGCGGAAAATCGATGATGAAGAGAAGAGATGGGATATGGGCGAACAACAAATTTTTTAGTGTAAGGCCAGTCGCACAAGTGCGTTGCGTTGTGGTTAAAAGCGATACAGGTAAGTGAAATTGTATCGTAAAATATAGCAGTATAGGCGATTAGTGTTAAGAATTAATTCGCCCAATCCGTTTCATTTTTATTTAGCTTGATGGAGCACTGTGGAGTGTTGTGAGAACGGTGCGTGCTCATTGAAGGTGGCATTAGCAGAGTCATTGAAGGAGCCATGTGTCGTCATCTACCTGTCGATCCATATCGAGTGAGTTGCGGACAGTATGTTAGGATTAAAAACGTACCGAATAATCCTTTGACTAATTTATTTTCATTACAATTTATATTTAGCAGTGATAAGCGCTGTTAATAGGGATCAAAACATTTACGTAGACTAGCAGAAGCATTTTAGGATCCCTTTTTGATTTGTTTTCGAAAGTATAAAAGTGAAATGAAAATGGAAAATGTATAAGCAGCGTCACAATATTTTTTTTATACTTCGCCACTTTATTTAAGCGGAAGTCAAAACGATCACGACTGGACTGGAGATGGATCGTATGGACTGTCCTAGTGTTGACGTTGATATTCAGGTGCAATTGGTGGGTACCAATACGTGATAACATATGGTGGTATGATTTAACCGTGGTATGGTTATAGGTGAATGACAGTCGGTAGCGAAGCTGTCGAGCAGACAGTTGTATGCGGAGCTGAGGCCTGTATAAGCTGTTGTTGTCGAAATCCAGCGGGACGTCAGTCGTTTCAATGCTCGTTATTACCGATCTGAGTGTCGGTAATGTGGGTGGCGATCGCTTCAGCGTTGGACAACATTGGGGACCGCATGGGCGGTGCAGCTGTGGTAACTTGACTGAAACGAACTGGTTGTGCCTGGTTATACCGCAGCATGATAGAATTAAACTTTACGAAGTGAATAAGGAAAAATAAAGAACAGTACGTTGATAGGAGTAAGGTAAGTCATGCACGGTAAGTAATTTCGTTACTGATTCTTTTATATGTTAAGTTAAAGGTATATCTTCTGATGCACGAAAGCCGTATTCTTTCAAATTACCAAGGCGGTTTGCATCAAACATTAGAAAGAATTGGAAGCATTTTGTGTAAAGTATAAGACCATTAGTCATCGTAACGTCCTCACAGTAATTTTTATAAATTGCCTTTATGGCGGCTAGTCGTATAGCTAACGACTGTTTATCAAGAGGATATGGAGTGGGGTGAGTTAAAAGAATATTTTCTTCAGCGGAATACGGGCGACCAGTAATGTTGAGGTTTAGAAGAAGCTGGGATGTGGAACGCGGTGCCATGGTAGTAAACCGTGTGGAACGCGTTCCACGATTAACTGGTAAGTCTATATAAAACGGTGTGACATTCTCGTTCACCGCTTGAATATGTTGACCGGAAAGCGCATTAATTTTAATAAATGATCAATGGTATTTTTGTTTTAAGGATTCCGAAGTAAACCGTCAACTGCCTGAAGAAAATCCAGGTTTCCGGAATTTGCCCCGTATACAAATGAATATGCTATGATATTGATAATCAATAAAATTTTAATTATTTTGTTGTTTTTAATTTAGGTTTACTGGCGACAACCTGGAGGACAGAAGTATGGAGTACAGAGGACACAGTCGATGGGTGGCTTTTGGATAGCAGGTGGAGGATAGCAGGTGGAGGTAAGGAGCGTTGTAGGATAAAAGTCTCATAAAACTGTTGATTAAAGGGCACAGGAGTCCGAGTATAGTCGTAGAGTAGGTAACACTATAGACAGACTTCAAACAATTTTGGATTAGGAATAAGGGCTGTGTGTTGGCACACGTCCTTGTATAGAGCAAAATTTACAATGCGACTGAGGAGGAGGAAATTCGTCTCAATTTCCATGGGATTCATGGAAATCGCTGTGTCGGCTTTTGTTGACAGACAGTTAAACGATTCGGTCGAATGATTCGAAATATTGCTGACGTTCGGAAACGTCAGCAACTGGCTCACATATAATGGTAATCTAAACGAAGGGGAATAGAATGCGTTAACAAACTTCCGGAGCAGGCTAGCGGTTTCCTCGGGTAGCGGAAGCTAGCGCAGCCTGACCCGTGATGCTCGGGATGGTTTTATCTACGCCAATGCCATCCTGCAGCCCAACCGATGAGGTACCATTGAGGGTACAATCTGCGAGAGTAAATGAACAACAAATCACCCTATACAAAAATTGACCATTATTCAAGGAGACAAACAAAAAACCAACGACGCACGTCATTCACTTTTCAGCTGCCAGTTCAACCCGCAAAGGATTGTTTGAGAAGAAATCCAACGATTGACAGTTCTGCTTCTATAGCCAATCCATTCCGATCCATCTAAATTCAATAATCCAAGCTCCAATCCATCATGTTCAATAGTGCAAGCAGCCATTCTCAAAATATTTTCAAAACATTTTGAGAAAAGCAGATCGGTCGTGAACAATGCGTGGTTGCACACCTGTTGACTCAATCGACGGTGGAAACACTGCGCTCCGCAATGAGCAAAGATAGGTTTCACATACATCAATTGAAAATTTAAATTTAATTAAAACAATCGCACCACCGCTCCAGGTGCGGTTGCTGTTGCATTCCACTGTTTTCTGTTAATTTCATTGTAGAATGCGTTGCCATTTGGTTACCTTCCATTTCTAATGGGATTGCAAGCACAACCGATATTTAGTTTTTAGTGGCTGGCTTCCATTTCGCACCTGGTGTTGGAAATCTATTTGAAGCTTTCAGCACAGCTTAGCCACGTTGCTAAAAAATTATCGAATGCGTATCTGTGCTCACTGCTCACACACTTGGAATGATCGCCATTCCCGAAGGTCTTCACTCAGAAAACCATTTTAGCGTCTGGAATTAGTTTGTTTCTGTGACTTTAATCTTTCTCCGAGTTTCTTATTCATCCAAGAGTCTCGCATATGTGCATACTGCACCGAAGATACTAGCTGACTTATTGGGATCATCATTCGAGCAGTATATTAATATCCAGAATGAATAATCATCTGGTACCCGTACGAGCAAGCGAAGTTTAACTTCGAATCGATAAGTATTTGCACTTTTCTCTAATTTTTTGGGTAATTACACTTCTGAATACAGCATCGTATGTTGTCAATTGCTACCGGTTTTACTTTGTGCCGGAAAAATTATGGGGCGGAATAAACGGGTCCCGACAATGACAATATAGACCTTGTGCTTAGCCATGCGTGTGCCACGGAAAGGGAGTGTCGTTGTTGTCCTAGCGATCTGCTACAATTTGAGCCACCACGAGAAAGGCCCGCGCTGAACCTTGGATTCGGAATTGGATTACTCAAACTTGGATTCGGATTCGTATTGGATTACTGAAACTTGGGTTCTGATTACTCAAACCTGGACTTTGATCTCTTAACTTGGATTACAAAAGTTGGATTACCCGACCTGGATAAGTTGGATTACTTAATTTAGTTTACTTAACTTGTGGATCACTAAACTTGGACTACATATTTTTGGGCTTGAATTACGTTTTTTCATACCGTTTTCTCGTGTTTATTCTTTTCCTTTTCTCAGGGTATTCTTAGGCTTCTTAGGTTTCTTAGGTAAGCTGAAAACCTAAGAAACCTAAGAATAACCTAAGGAACCTAAGAATACCATGAGAAAAGGAAAAGACTAAACACGAGAAAACGGTACAAAAAAACGTAATCCAAGTCTAGTAACCCAAGTTAAGCGATCCAAATTAAGCAATCCAACTTATGTAATCCAAGTTAAGAGATCCAAGTCCAAGTTTGAGTAATCCGAATCCATGTTTCAGTAATCCAATACGAATCCGAATTTAAGTTTGAGTAATCCAACTCCGAATCCAAGGTTCAGCGCGGGCCCACGAGGAACTATCAGTGGCCAGTATAAAGATCAGTGACCAGTATAGATACTCACATTAGTCTTTACTCACATAATCTGCCCATCATACTGGGCGATGTATCCTATTACTTAGCGGCGGCAGATAAACCCGATAAAAAGCCGCGACATACGTATATTGTACACCTTTCACTGACGTACCAGATTTTAATGTCTTGCGATAATGCGATTAAAACCTATTCTGAACCGACATTATTGCTGCTTTGAGCGCATGTCCTAAATGCACAATATGGGGCGATTAACACTCATAACGGCGCTATAGGAAACTTGTGACGTCCTTATAGGAAGCTTGCGTGGCACTTTGCACGAACTGCACATGGACCAATGACACTGAATTTGTACAACTTACAGTAAGAATGTATAGTAAGCGCGAATGTGCGCGTGATGAATTTCCAATCATCGACATCCATGAATATCTAGGTTAAAGTTAAACGTCAACAAAACGTCGAGATCGGGATTATATACGCGTCGATCTGGCAACTGGCAATGGATACTGCTTTCCGAGCCCACATAGAAAACGAGAGCGAATAGAATGAAGGACAGCCTTTCCGAAGCTCGAAAGCTTGGAAGCCGATATGGCCTTTTTCGGCACATACGACAAGGTGTCGGTTGAATGTGGAGGAAGCGAGGTGCTGTAACATATTGTGGAGGAAGCGAGGTGCTGGTCTGGCTCGCATTTGTAGCTGGGCTAATGGAACTCTTTCGTCGAAAACTATATTTGAACAACCAAACTAAAGTCCCCTTTTTGATCTAGACCGGGAATTTCAACCGCTTTAAGAAAGTTAAACAGCTTGATCGCCACAAAGTTGCTCAAGTAAATCGTTTGCAGAGTGCGTCCGACCGAGGAACATCTGATGTACTCCACGTGAGAGTCAAAGTAAACCAAAAAATCGTGTCCGAATATGCTGTAAGAATGTAAGCATTTTGCGCTTTCCAGTACACATTCTGTAGAGTTGCGAAGGCATATTGGTTTTCGCTAAACGTGCAGTTAAGCACGATGTTGTTTGTGCAGCGCTCTCGCCACTGTTCGTCACAGATTTCTCTTTGGGCATATCGCCCAACATATTAAAATGGTTTGTATGACAAGGATTTGTTCCACTTGTAACTCTTTTTTGCTGAAACAGTCCTTATCGTAATTCATTCATTTACCTTTCATGAGAAGGCTATGCAATAAGAGAGTTCCGCGCAGATCAAGGCCTGATGAGAGGTATTATTGACTTCGGCTACGCACTTGGCGAAACTCGATGCAACAAACTGCGGCAGCTCGCCCCGAACATGCTTAACTATGGTGCTACATTTCTCGCATAGCTATATCGAACAGAAAACAAAAGAAAAAATTATTTGTGCTATTATTTAGCAGCATTCTGGGCGCTTCAAGGGAAACCTGTCTGGGGATTGAATAATCGCTGCCGTTCTAGCGTTAGCCGTAGGCATTTCTAATTCGTATTGCAGCCATATTCTGTAAGTGCTCGCTTTCTTTTAGCGCTTGCGGTTTCCTCGTAGGCAATGCATCCCGGGAGAGAAGAATGGAGCAAGAATACCACGTTATCAGACAACAGTTGCAGTCGACTGTATGTAACGGTTACACCAGAAGTAACGGTTACACAACCACCTCGTTGCCAGAAGCTCCAAATTGTAATGTATCCCGGCTCATCTGCTCAAACCTGTAGCAGGCAGAAAGTGACCCACAACCTCTTATTGCGAAAATTGACGCTTTGGTACAACCTCTTATACCGGAGCGTTATGAAATCCGCGCCAATTTTGTTAATTTTGTATTTCTCGGATGATTTCAGGGCGTTGATCAAAACACACGGAATTAGAGGTCGAAAAAAAATATATGGAAGTATGAATTCTCGCGCTAATTAGAAGCATGTATCGGCTGTGTTTCTTGAATAAATACTGAATAAATTTTAAATACAATCCGTACACCAGCCGTTAAAAATAAATTAAGCGTAATAAAGAGCATTACTTCTCCAGCGACAAGAACACCCGTACTGCACAGAACGGGCCAGAAAAACCCTGGAGCTCGGCGTACAGTTAGACAGTCTGACAAACCAACTGAAAACCGAAAATTTTACTTGTATAATTACATATTGCGGTGCACTAGACGATGCATTACACGGTATGCCAAATAAAAAGCCATGATTGCGAATACTTTAGTTAAGCAGGAGCCTACCAAAAGCTCGAGGAACCATATGAAAAGCATACTACGCTGGGCAGCTTTAATCCGAGTTCGAGCAATCCAAACCGCTACAGCGCACGATCGGCGAAACAAAACATCCAAAGAAAATATATCCAATTAATTCCGGTCTACTTTGCTATTTTCGACAATACTAACACACCAGGATAAAGCCAAATTAACTTGCTGGGACCTTCCGGCCACGGTGAAGGTCACCCGTAGGTTTCAGTTATAAGTTAAGTATGTAGCGTCCCCGGACGCAAGGAATCACTGCGTACCGTGACCAACAGACAGGCAATGCACAGAGCAGTATAATAAAAAAAATAGGCGAACATGGACAGTAGAAGTTAGACATTTATAGCGTGTTTTCCGCAATGGGTCTTCGTAGAGTAGATCCAGTGGAGAACCGGGTGATTTTTATAACGGCGGATGAGCCGTGACACTCTCTTGCTCTCTCTTTTAACTGCAGCTACGCTGCAGGAGTACAGCAAATGTGCAAGATGCCGGTATATACCGGACAGACCCACTGCAAAACGATCCAAATGTTCCGAAATCTAAGAGTTTTTTGTAAAGCGCTGATGTTGATAATTAAAAGGCAAGCGAGATTATAGAGGTCCATTTAAGGTAAGCTAAAGGTCAGCCACCTGGATGGAAGTGAGCAATTACTGCGGACGATATCGGTATAAATCGAATTTTTACGTACGCACCTCCCCAATCTCCGGCCGCAAGCGGATCGCGGTAGAAGACAGTGGCAGAAATAAATATTAAAGTAGAAATACTACACACGTTGTATAACTGCTCCGACAATTCGTGGAATCCCATTACGCCAAATCCGATGATTTTGAAAGAAAACTGGAAAAGACAACAGTGACGGTATCAAGTTGACGCGCAAAGAAATAAATTAATCCAGACCAAAACATAAAAAGCTAAAACGTTCACAAAATTGAACTTGCATAGCGTATCCCTGAATCCATGAGTCTTTGTTGCTTTGCTCCTGCCTAGTTTTTTTCTTGTCGTCGGCGCAAACTAATCAGTGAAACAGAAGTTTAGGTCTGCATCAGCCGTGACCCGTCTCACGCCTTCAGGTGTCACACTGTGCTTCAGTGTGCTTTCTCCGAATAAGGATACCATTGGCTTTTCCGTTGCATTTGGCTAGATTTTTGAAAATAAAATAAAAGAAAACGAAGCTGTTACAGACTACGTTGCGGTGGACCCCATAAATGTGGTTGCACTCGAACTGCGCGCAACAAGACACGTATCTGTACTATACAAGCCCAATTCCGTGCTGGCTGTCGGCATGCTGATATTCAGATTTGCACCTTGCGCCTTTCTTAACGAAAACCATTCAACGATATTTCAAACGAATATGAAACATTTTCGAGAACTTTGATACCAAACAAGTTGTTTTTATTAGATAATCGAGGCACCATAATCAAGACACCTAAACTTTGTCGTAGACTTCGCACAGGCTTTGAATTCAAGCTTTGGTTTCGGTTTTTCACACAGGGATCCTATGCTTTGTCTACGGGAATTTTTAGGATCCTCGATTATCATTTTAATTTAATAAAAAACTAATTTTTTGGTACCAAAAATTTTGAAAATTTCTTCTTTTCTGTTTGGGATATCGCTTGGATAGTTTAGTTTTGAAATGCGCAAGTTCAACGTGCTTGAATTCTTTAGGTTTGTTGTCGGCCTTGCCGTTGAAATCACCGACTGCCGAGTAAATCCAGATTTACGGCGCCCACTTCACTGATATCCTATATATGTGTAACTCAAATAGTCCAGCGATGGAAGATAGCGAAAAGATCGATCATCTTAGGATAGGGCTGCATAGTGACCTTCTCGAGAAGGTTTTACCGATGAAATCCAAGACGCCGGAAGAGTTTTTACCAGATTGTATGTAACGGTGTTTGAACTGCAGCGCTTATTGCGCTGGAAATTATTTGAAGTGAATATAGCTTCTGTGGAGCATGTCACTTTACCAGACGTATAAGATAAGTTTCTACGATAAACGTTACACTTTGAATAAGTGTTGTGCTAAATCTTTACGTAACTGATAGTATTTTTTGTACTTATTGCAAATTTTTTACTGCAATTTCGTGTACTTACTGCCAAGAAAATTCTCAGTGTCGCAGGCGCTCTTCCTATAATAGCTCAGGTCCAGGCACTGCTCATGCTAAATACTGCACATATTGTCGCATATCGGGTCATTATCTTAACAATTGCCACTGGCGTCCACTCGCTCAAGCGACCGGTTTTAGAAGAAAGCAGCGTTCATTTTGTGGACGATTCCGGCACTCCGGGAACGAGCGTCGTACCAAAAGTAGACAGTTTTCATATGTCAACAGCAACTATAATAATAATAACTATACTAAGTGCAATAGCTATAATAATTCTAATAACGCTACCTGCTATAAGTGCAACCTGCCGGGTCACACCCGGGCTGCCTGATACAGCAACATTAATATTAATCGAAATATGATTCTTTACTATCAACTTGTACAAGCCAATGCCATTTACATTCAA